>NW_015505929.1:62949-90073 GCF_001515645.1 Sinocyclocheilus grahami
CTCATCTTTTTAAGTGGGAGAACTTGCACAATTGGTGGCTGACTAAATACTTTTTCGCCCCACTGTATTTAAGATTTTTTAGAAATTGAAAAAAAATGTTTTTCATCTGGCTACTGTACAACAGGCTGGAAACTTGAATAGGAATATGAAACAGTCTCCATTTTAACATTCTAAAACCACAAATAAAAATTCCCTTAATTATATTTGGCACCAGATAAGTTTCCTCAAATTCCTAAGTGTCTGGACCCCATTTATCTCGCTCAAGAGATGGATGCTTGCAGAAGAGAAAAAAAACAGGACACTCTCTTACTCTCTATCCGTTCATTCCTATCCTCTCGTTCTCTTAAGAGTCACAGGTCCTGACAATACAGCCTCTGTTCTATGAGGAAGATCTCAGACCAGAAAAAAGGCACTCGGCAAGGAAATAAGTAAGCAATACTCAAGCCATAAGTACTCCATCTGAACACTTGCCTCTGTTTTAGTCTAAATAACAAGGATTTGTTATATTTAAATATATATTTCCACCACAAAATAAAAGAGATTTTAAAATAAATAGATTTACTAAATTTTTAATTAGAAAAAAATCACTAGAAAATATACTGCAGCTATAAATACAGAGTTCTGGCATGAAACTCTAGATGGTGCAGTCCGATAGGTCTAACTCAATCTGACCTAATGACATCATCACATGGCAGCTGATTGGTTCACTCCTGTATCGGTAGCCAATGAGCTCGCTGCTCAACATTCAAATATATGACTAGTGCTTGCCGTAGGTTGCAGGTTTCTTCAGAAACCCTTCACCTTCCCCAGCTCCACCTGGATAGATCTGCTACGAGGTGATTCATGTATGCTATATGGGGGTTATTCATATGTGTTATATGTGCAGCAGCAATATTTCTTACATGCTCACAGCAGCATGTTGTGGATGTATTGGCAGTAGCAAGTCTCGGTACTTGCTCTGCCGCAGCAGCGTAGCAGATCTATTCCGCCAAGACCAAATACATTAACATTGTCATGTACATTACCACACCAATCCCTCTGAGAGTTGTCATGACAGAACTATAACTATTAATTCATGAACGCTTTTTTTTGCACTGGAAGACAGTGGCATAAACTTAAAAACATTACTGATTTGTGAATCTCATTTTAGCTCTATTTAGGTATTTTTTGCTAGTTTTTAGTGAGATTTTAAGCTTGTTGTGATCCAATTCCTGTGTGAGAAAAAACACAGACCCAGAGTTTTCCCTCTTGGTCACCCACAATCCAGCCACCATGTTTGCGTATGTTTTTCTTCACACCTGAAATCAATTAAGCCGCCCAACTAGATGAGATACCCTACGAATTTATTGCCACACTAAATTTTAAGCATTTAGCTTCTGTACACCAGCTCCATCAAACACGCTTCTCTCGACAGACACAAAAGTTTGGGCTCAAGGAGTAACTCATTAAATTTACTGAAGCAGAACCATTATAATGATCTGAAGTCAATATAGTAGTTTGTCATAAAACAGCTAAAGGTGTCCATTTTGATAGGAAATCTGACTTTTGACTAGTGTGAAATAAGGGATTTAAGTCTATATACGTAAAGTAGACAGTTCAATAAATTGTATATTTTTGCTGCAGTTAAGGCTACATCTTTGGCCTATCACTAACAGCACTGGGCAAATGGGGGATGGGAAAAGCGGGAGAGCTGTGAATGAGAGCGAAATCAAGAGAGCGAAATCAAGAGAGGGCCCGGGCTGGACAATGGATACGGAGAGAGACAGTGTGAGGGAGGCATCAGGAGGACCAGTGTTTATGTGTGTTGCACAGTTTACTAAAGCATGTATTTGTATGGGAAGAACATATGTGTGAATGTGTGCGAGTGTGTTCTGAAGCCTGATACTGGCCCCCCGTATGCAGCTGCTCCCTCTGTCTGTCTATGACTCGCTCGCTCTCTATTTTTTGGCTTTCTCTCAGTGCTGTAGGATGACTGGCGGTCACAACTATGCTTTCTAATTTCTAGGGGATCACGCAACTGGGTGAATCTCACAAAACCTCTTAGAAACATGTCTTAATTCACCCCAAAATCAAAAGAAAGAAAATATGTTTTGAAGCCAAGGTTATTTTTCATGAAAACATGAAATTCGAATGGACAATTCCTTCCAGTATTTCCTTCCTTATTTGTGATCTATTCAGTCATGCATGTTATGTTAATCTAATCAATATTAAAACAATAACTGTAATCAAAATATACAGCAATTTATTTTACTGGTTATTTATTTGATTAGTTTCCATTATTCTCAATGGTTATTCTCATTGCTATGATACAGTATTTAATTAATTTTATTCATGAAATGTCATCAAAATATACAGCACTTAATTGTATTAATAATTGGATTTATGTATTCAGTAATTTCCAGTTATTGTCAGTGGTTATTCTTATAATACCGTATTTATTTATTTTGTTCATAAAATGTAAGCAAAATATACAGCACTTCATTTTACTAATACATTTATTTAATTATTTATTTATTTAGTAATTTCTATTCTTCTCAATGGTTATTCTCATTAATACAGTATTTTATTTTGTTTATTTGTAATCTTTAATCAAATTTTACAACACTTCTAATTAGTTAGTTAGTTAGTAATTCCTATAATGGATTTATTTAGTAATTTCCATAATTCTTATTGGTGATTCTCATTACTGTAATACAGTATTTTGTTTATTTATCCACAAGCATGAAGGCAGTAAAACAAATACTAACATGCTGTATGTATGAATACTTAAATATAATCTAAAATGTAAATACAAACCCAATTCCAAAAAAGTTGGGACACTGTACAAATTGTGAGTAAAAAAGGAATGGATCACATGATAACTTTTTCTAAGATAGTGAAAATACTGGGGGGAAATGTCCTTAACTCTCATGAAAACAATGATGCAATGCAATACAAATAAAACCCTCCATTTGCTTTTGAACAAACTAAAATGTCTTGTTTTTTAAAGTTGAATTGTGGGTGTGAAATGTGACCTGGACACGTTCTTGACAGCTGTCGTGCGATTCGCCCGACTTCAGGGCACAAGAAAATGAAAGACACACTCAAGACAGACAAACAGAAGAAGACAGAGATAAAGCGAGAGAGAACGAGGCTGTAAAACAGAACCCACTTGTTAACAACCATATTACAAACAATCTCTCCTGTCATGTGAAAAAGAATAAACAGGCCATATCACCAGAAAGCGCTTTCTGAATAAGAGCTCATTCAGCATATGAAGTACAGATGTGCTCAGTGAGAGTAAGTGATCACAAAAGAGGAAGACTGTTGACAAGGTGTTGCACAAGGAAGGCGTGGTGGAGGAGAGGAAAGCAAGAGGAGAGGGGAGGGAAAAAGAGAGTGGGAGGAAAGCAGCCAAGTTGGCAGGATGAATGGAGAGTGCAGAAGGAGGGTAATGTGGGAGTTTGATAAATTGTGTGCGTTTTCAAGTGTGTGTGTGTGTGTTAGTGTCTTGCGGAGGTGTGCATATGATACTCTGTGTGTGTGTGTGTAGCTTGAGGCTGTAACACAGACACGGCGCTTCAGCGAGTCTAGCAGCAGAGACGGACTGGAAATGATTTTGCCTCTTCACACTGGTAGAAGCTGCTGGACAGTCTCTCAGTAAACTTGCTTGACTGGTTGCCAAAGTATATATGTGTGTTAGAAGAAGCGCGAGAGCGCGTTTGTGTGGTATGTGATGTGACACCTCTCCTCAAACACACACACACACACGGTGTTCACCTATGCTCCTCCCGATACTGTACCTACCCTGCCTTTTTTCAAAACATAAATATTACGGCTGTATGTCTGTTCATATGCATTGTTATTAACCACTTATGTACTTGGACAAAGCCCTGACCCAAAGTATTATTTCACACATTACTCATCTATCACTGTCTGTGCAACAGACATGAATAATATCTCAAATCAAGCCATTTGTTTAGGAGAGGTGTACTATGACTTTACTAAATTATCATGAATTAACTGGTGATAAAATAGGCAACAACAAAAAAAATCTCACAACAGTCTTGCATTAAAGGAGGGACTAGTATATACAGTGGGTACGGAAAGTATTCAGACCCCCTTAAATCTTTCACTCTTTGTTATATTGCAGCCATTTGCTAAAATCATTTAAGTAAATTTTTTTCCCCTCATTAATGTACATTTATTGTTTATACTACTTAATACTTATACTACTTTTCTTGAAGCAACACTATCTCTCACTCTACTTGCAGTGTGTGTGTGTG
This sequence comes from Sinocyclocheilus grahami, assembly GCF_001515645.1. Lineage (NCBI taxonomy): Eukaryota > Metazoa > Chordata > Actinopteri > Cypriniformes > Cyprinidae > Sinocyclocheilus > Sinocyclocheilus grahami. Next base: position 67,215 of record NW_015505929.1, read on the forward strand.
TGTGTGTGTGTGTGCTCTGACAGCATCAACACACCTCTGTGTTAAATCAGCAGCAGCTGCGAGCAGCGATCAAGCGAGTCTGTCATCAAATCAGATGGCGTCACCATGTGTGTACACGGCATGGGCCACAATCCCAGCAGTGGGAGCTACGCAGAACCAATGACCCTGTAAACCTGGACAAATGAATCAGTGGTCTGAGTCTAGTCACCATTCACTGCGTCTATACTAATAAGCGTATGTGCACAATAGCTAAAATGCTCATGCTATTATCACATAGCTGCATGCCTTCAGTATAAAGTGCAACAGCAGTTACGCTAAATTACAAACATGATTTTAAATGATAAATTAATGATACATTTATTGTGTTAAAAAATTATTATATTAAATCTTCACCATTTTTTATTATAATTATTATTTAAAATATAATTTAATAGTGATCTGAACCAAAACCGTGGCAGGCTAATTTGGTGAATGGGTTCATCCGGTTCACTAAAAAGAATTGTTTCAAAAGAGTGATTAATTAGCGAACTGGACATCATTCTGGACCGTTTGTCTGCCCGAGTGAAAAAAGTGCACTTCCATAATGTACTTAAAGTGCTCTATTTCCATGCACTAATTTTGTACTTAATATACAAAAAAATATTCTTTAGTACTTCTTAAAGGGGTCATATGATGTTGCTAAAAAGAACATTATTTTGTGTATTTGGTGTAATGAAATGTGTTTATGTGGTTTAAGGTTCAAAAAACACATTATTTTCCACATTATTTTCCACATACTGTACATTATTGTTACTCCTCTATGCCCCGCCTTTCTGAAACGCATCGATTTTTACACAGCTCATCAAATATAAAAAACGTACTTACAGACTATGAGTCAGAACAGCCGGCATTGTAGTCTATTCTACCAGGATCAGGAAACAGTTCTCCATAAAATGTGCTGCACACATCTGAATATTTGGGTTGAACTGTTCTGGAACAGTGTTGTAAATACAACTTAACCACTGATTTCTAGTCGTGTCCTCTTTTGGAAGACCAAACAAAGTAGTTTCGCTTTCACAACGAAACATCACACACGGCAGCCTAGCGTGAGCAGAGGCGGCAGATTCGACGAAGGAGGCTTGCGGCAACCACATGTGACGACCCCGGGCTGGACTCCGCTTCGTCCACGGTGAAAGCCGATCTGGCGATCCACAGCGAGAAGTTGATGTATTTCCTCAGCAACCAGCACGGATCAGCTTTCGTCACTTCTGCCAAAACGGCTCAACGATTTTTTTTTTTGACGTCACATCGTACGTCATCTTCTCATCAAATCTTCCGACCAATCAAACGCTCTCTAGAAGCCGAAGCACCCGCCCCCTACACTATAAATAAACGCTAAAGCTGCGGCTTAGATCGGGCGCTTGTTCACAGTATAGTATTTCCTGTACAGTGAATGGCACGTAGTGTACAATGTAGGCAATACGGAACGATTCAGATAGTGTAAATATGCTTTCGATTGGGGCAAATGAGGTCTGGTTTCATGGTGTGTCACGCGAACCGCGGCAGCACGCACGATCTGATCCGGACTTTGGCTCCGGTCCAGAGACGCGATCGCACGGAGCGGATCATATGCGCGAGTCAGCATATATTAAACACTTTTAAAACTACAAAGCCTCAGCATGATTATGATCACTATTTTGTTTTACTGCAAGTTTCATATTGAATCTAGGGGGTAATCTATTAGACTGTGGCTGTCAAATGCGGCTTTACGAGCTCAACGGCTCTGACCCGTGCAGATATAAACAAAACGCTATTGGCTAATCTAAAAAGGGGGCGGGGCTGCTCGGTATGTCCCGCCCTGTCTTCCTGTTTCAGTTGAAATTACGTCACCACACAGAATGCTGCATGTTTCAAGGCACTTCAGGGGACCTTTAAGTACATTATGGAAGTGCACTTTTTCACCTGGGTGAGGCTATTGATTACAGGTAATAATTTGGTAAATAATGTTCAGTTTCTTGCACAGACCAGTCGTTTTACTTCATAAGACCTCAATATATCGTCAGGAGCCACGGGTATTACTTGCATTTTATGAATCACCAAAAACCATGGTTTCACTGTTCCTCTGAAGAAAAAGTCACCTATATCTTGGATAGACTGAGGGCGAGCAAGTTAACAGCAAATTTTAGTTTTGGGGGGAACTACCCCTTTAACCACTTACATTACCATTCAAAAGTTTAGGGTTTAAATGTTTTGAAAAAAAAATCTCTTATGCTCACTATGGCTCACAACATACAGTAGAATCAGTAATATTGTGAAATATTGTTACAATTGAATATATGCTTACTATTTAAATCTATTTTAAAATGTAATTTATTCCTGTGATGGAAAGCTGAATTTTTAGAATCATTACTCCAGTCTTCAGTGTCACCGATCCTTCAGAAATCATTCAAAAACATTTCTTATAATTACCTTGACATCTTGAAAACAGTTGCTGCTTAATATTTTTTTGTCACTTATGATCAGTTTAATGCATTTTTGCATCCGTAAAAATATTTATTTATTTCAAAATTAAAATAAAAATCCTATTGACCATAAACTTAAAATTGAAATATATATCTTTCTTATTTATAATCATTACAAATATTCTTATAAGTAGTCATTGTACCATAATAACTGATTCAGTTGTGTCATTCACAATGCTTTATAAGATGAGTAGTTCATTGCCTCATGAAATAATTAAATACAAAATCTTTAGCTGTTGCGTCTCGCTGATTTTTCAGCATCTTGCACCATGTGCATTGCATTTGTGAGACACAGAGTTTGAAATATGTGACTCCTGCGTTAACTGTTACATTCTATTGCACAGTGTTTTTGAAACGCAAGAAATGTCCTGCGTGAACAGCCCCGAAGCTCATGAGCTACACTGTCTGCATACTCATTAGGCGGATCATATGCGCGAGTCAGCATATATTAAACACTTTTAAAACTACAAAGCCTCAGCATGATTATGATCACTATTTTGTTTTACTGCAAGTTTCATATTGAATCTAGGGGGTAATCTATTAGACTGTGGCTGTCAAATGCGGCTTTACGAGCTCAACGGCTCTGACCCGTGCAGATATAAACAAAACGCTATTGGCTAATCTAAAAAGGGGGCGGGGCTGCTCGGTATGTCCCGCCCTGTCTTCCTGTTTCAGTTGAAATTACGTCACCACACAGAATGCTGCATGTTTCAAGGCACTTCAGGGGACCTTTAAGTACATTATGGAAGTGCACTTTTTCACCTGGGTGAGGCTATTGATTACAGGTAATAATTTGGTAAATAATGTTCAGTTTCTTGCACAGACCAGTCGTTTTACTTCATAAGACCTCAATATATCGTCAGGAGCCACGGGTATTACTTGCATTTGATCGCACGGAGCGGATCATATGCGCGAGTCAGCATATATTAAACACTTTTAAAACTACAAAGCCTCAGCATGATTATGATCACTATTTTGTTTTACTGCAAGTTTCATATTGAATCTAGGGGGTAATCTATTAGACTGTGGCTGTCAAATGCGGCTTTACGAGCTCAACGGCTCTGACCCGTGCAGATATAAACAAAACGCTATTGGCTAATCTAAAAAGGGGGCGGGCTGCTCGGTATGTCCCGCCCTGTCTTCCTGTTTCAGTTGAAATTACGTCACCACACAGAATAACGCTGCATGTTTCAAGGCACTTCAGGGGACCTTTAAGTACATTATGGAAGTGCACTTTTTCACCTGGGTGAGGCAATTGATTACAGGTAATAATTTGGTAAATAATGTTCAGTTTCTTGCACAGACCAGTCGTTTTACTTCATAAGACCTCAATATATCGTCAGGAGCCACGGGTATTACTTGCATTTTATGAATCACCAAAAACCATGGTTTCACTGTTCCTCTGAAGAAAAAGTCACCTATATCTTGGATAGACTGAGGGCGAGCAAGTTAACAGCAAATTTTAGTTTTGGGGGGAACTACCCCTTTAACCACTTACATTACCATTCAAAAGTTTAGGGTTTAAATGTTTTGAAAAAAAAATCTCTTATGCTCACTATGGCTCACAACATACAGTAGAATCAGTAATATTGTGAAATATTGTTACAATTGAATATATGCTTACTATTTAAATCTATTTTAAAATGTAATTTATTCCTGTGATGGAAAGCTGAATTTTTAGAATCATTACTCCAGTCTTCAGTGTCACCGATCCTTCAGAAATCATTCAAAAACATTTCTTATAATTACCTTGACATCTTGAAAACAGTTGCTGCTTAATATTTTTTTGTCACTTATGATCAGTTTAATGCATTTTTGCATCCGTAAAAATATTTATTTATTTCAAAATTAAAATAAAAATCCTATTGACCATAAACTTAAAATTGAAATATATATCTTTCTTATTTATAATCATTACAAATATTCTTATAAGTAGTCATTGTACCATAATAACTGATTCAGTTGTGTCATTCACAATGCTTTATAAGATGAGTAGTTCATTGCCTCATGAAATAATTAAATACAAAATCTTTAGCTGTTGCGTCTCGCTGATTTTTCAGCATCTTGCACCATGTGCATTGCATTTGTGAGACACAGAGTTTGAAATATGTGACTCCTGCGTTAACTGTTACATTCTATTGCACAGTGTTTTTGAAACGCAAGAAATGTCCTGCGTGAACAGCCCCGAAGCTCATGAGCTACACTGTCTGCATACTCATTAGAAGTCATTAGAATCATATTTAATTAAACAATGAATGAATCTATATCATTAATACTATGTAGATGGATTATATCTGCTCAGATTAACATGCATGAATGTAAGCCTTGTTTAAATATGTGCCAGCCCGAGGAGGTGGGCTTCCACTCAAGATTTCTTCCTCATCTGCTCAAACATCTTTGGCAGTTTTTCCTCTTCTAGCTCACTAGGGGTTTAGAAGCTACTATTCATTACAAAGCTCCTTTAAAACAACATAATATTGTGAAAAGCGCTATGCGAGTTGAATAGTCGCTGTGCATTAGCATAAAGCTGACCTCTGCTCGCTTCTCCAACGGTCGCTGTTGCTTGTGTCACCTCAAATCGCCAACCTTCACTGCAACTGAACGACTTCCAGACGCTTTGTCGCTGCAAATCGGCATCTAGTATAGTTGTGTTGTTCGCTTTCAGAGTAGACGGGGTCTCTCTCTCGCCATCATTCCTACTTTCTTAAATCTCTCTCTCACTAACTCACACACACACACTTCCATATGAATGTTGATATTGTTCTCAGAATACTAACCAGGCACTGAATGTCTGTAATAGTCAGCACATCACTGCTTCTGAGATTAAGATGGACAGAGAAAGCGAGAGGTGGTTCGAGGTAAATGAAGCTGATTCTGTGCTGAAGCTTGAGCTGTGTTTTATTCCGTCTGTCAGTGTGTTTCAGCCCGTTACATCAGCCAGGTTTCCTACCTGCACAACAGCACCAGCATATGCCATATTGTGCACACACCATTAACCGTTAACGAGATTCGTAGATAATAAGAGTCAGCCACTGGATTTGATGAATAGTATGTTAATTTCTTACTCTCACAATCTCCCGGGCTGATTTTCATGCATTTCGTACATGCACGGCCACAGGAATTGATATGTTTGTAAAGGTCTCGCTGTCTTGCTGCAGTTTCTAGAGTCAGAATCTGTTCTTTATTACAGCTGAAGGTCTGCTGGCTTACAAGCCATAGTCCTGCATGCTGAAAAATACAAGTAATATTTGTTCATCTCCTTTTTATTTAAAGAAATTCATACCTTTATTCTGAAAGGATGCATTAAAGGGTTAGTTCACCCAAAAATGAAAATTCTGTCATTAATTACTCACCCTCGTGTTGTTCGAAACCCGTAAGACCTTCGTTCATCTTCGGAACACAATTTAAGATATTTTTGATGAAATATGAGGGCTCTCTGACCCTCCCATAGACAGCAAGGTTACTACCACGTTCAAGGTCCAGAAAAGTACCAAGATGATCGACAAAGTAGTCCGTGTGACATCAGTGGTTCAGCTGTAAAGTTACGAAGCTAGGAGAATACTTTTTTGCGCAAAGAAAATAAAAATAACGACTTTATTCCGCATTTTCGTCTCTACTGCGTCACTTTGGATGCGCGTACACAACAATATCATGACGCGAGTGTGTGGTGGCGCCGGCGCTGACCCAGATCCGGCGTGATGACGTCATTACAAAATGTGGAATAAAGTCGTTATTTTTGTTTTCTTTGCGCAAAAAAGTATTCTCGTAGCTTTGTAACTTTACAGTTGAACCACTGATGTCACACGGACTACTTTGTCGATCATCTTGGTACTTTTCTGGACCTTGAATGTGGTAGTTACCTTGCTGTCTATGGGAGGGTCAGAGAGCCCTCATATTTCATAAAAAATATCTTAAAAACTGTGTTCCGAAGATGAACGAAGGTCTTGCGGGTTTCGAACAACACGAGGGTGAGTAATTAATGACAGAATTTTCATTTTTGGGTGAACTATCCCTTTAAATTGACAAAAAGCAATGTTAAATATTTCTATTTCAGATAAATGCTGTTCTTTTAAACTTTCTATTCATTAATGATCCTGAAAAATATGTATTACGATATGTAGCGCAGCTGTTCAACAATAATAATAATTTGAAATGTTTCTTGAGCAGCAAATCGGCATATTATCATGATTTCGGAAGAATCATGTGACACTGAAGACTGGAGTAATGATACTAAAAATTTGGCTTTAATAACACAGGAATAAATACTTTTTATATATATATTACAATACAAAACAGCTATTTTAAATTGTAATAATATTTCACAAAATTACAGTTTTTCCTGTATTTATATCAAATACATTCTGCCTTGGTGACCATCTTTTAAAAATCTAACTGCAAACGTTTGAATGGTAGTGTTAATGTTTTTGTAAGAAAAGGGAATTTAGCCTATCAAAAATAAATAAATGTATTTGATGTGCCAGCAAGATATAATGCTGCTGTAGATTCTCTAGGAAAATTTCCTAAATTTCTAATTGTCCTTATGCAAACAGTCAAGGACAAAGTCAATGCACTAATTTGTACTAAATACAGACACGCAAAAGAACTCAAGTCCTCCATCTTTCTCATTATCTGACTCTCTTTCATTCTGTCACGAACACATTACATGTTTCAGTGTTTTCATGCAATTTGTTTGATTAAACAAACAAACAAACAAAGTAGCCCCCCCCTGCCTTCCCCTTTTCTTGTCTTCTTTTCTCTTCTCCTTCTTTTTGTGTCTGCAACATAGAGCCCATCTGGGATGGGCAGCCATCGTTGTCATGGTGACGCTTTCCACCGGGGCATCCGATTGGCCAGTGGACACGAAGCAGTCTCTGTCTGGTTTGGACGCAGCCGTTTGAGTCCTCAGGGACAGCGGTGGGGACGGGCGCCTCATGCAATGCAAATATGACACCTTTGAACTGACTGGGTGTTATAATTTTGAGTTTTTATGCGTGAACACCGCAGATGCACTCCTAGGCAGCCACGCGTGCAGACCAAAAGTCATTTCACTAACGTCGAATGAGGATTCGTATACGTATAATTTATGAAAGCTTTTAGAAAATGGAAAATGTTCAATTTTACAGACAGAATCACTAAGTGGATCATGCCTGAACGATTCGCTGTGTTCATTTTAAACATAATTTTCCTCCTTTCAACTCTTTAACATTGTTTTATCATAAAACTTACAAGGCACAAGATGGCAGGCTTAACTTACACGTTCAGATGCCTGTAATGTCTAAAAAGGCATAGTTCATCCCAAAAATGTTGTCATTGTTTTCTCATGTAATTTCTAAAACCATCATCAATGAATCCTGAAAAAAGTATCACAGTTTCCAACTGTTTTCAACATTGATAATAATAATAGTTTCTTGATGAGTATTATTATATTATTATCATAGGAGTAATGATACAGAAAATTCTGTTTTTCCATCACAGGAATAAATTGCATTTTAAAATATATGCAAATAGAAAATAGTTCTTTTAAATGTGAAAAATATGTCACAGTATTACTCTATTTATTGTATTTTTTAGAGTTTCAACTGTAAATTTTTTCCATACTTTATAACATTTTTCCATACAAACTTTACAAGGCACAAGATATCAGTCTTCACGTATACTGTACACATTCAGGTGCCTATTAGTTCTTAAAAAGTGAAAGTTCACCCCCAAAAGGAACATATTTGAACATACTTATTATGACTTTCTATCTTCTGTGGAGCACAAAAGGAGAATTTTATCAGAACATTCAAGCTGCTCATCTAAACAATGAATGCCGCATTTTGTCCTGCAGTGACTTTAATGATGGTTGGTGTCACAATGCCATTGGTTCTTGCATATAAAGTGACTGATCACGATGCAGCAAGTTTAAACATGCAGAAGTGCATATGACTTGTGTGATGTCAAAGAGGAAGATTCTCATTGAATAACGTAACTTTCCTCACACAAATCAGCCATATGGCTTCAGAAGCATTGCATTACACTACTTTTATGATTTTTTTCTATACTTTCAGAGTTTAATAGTCACTGCTTCAGTGGAAGAAATTCATACAGGCTTTGAATAACATGAGGGTGAGTAAATAATGACAGAATTACCATTTGTGGTGTGAACCCTCTGATCTCTTTTAGTATTTTACACACACATACACACACACACCTCAGTTATGGTGACCTCTCAGCATTGACTCCATCAGATTGACTGGCCTTTAATCTAGGGGGGGGGTTATGGGCTGTGGTCTACTGCCCAGATTAGCATGATCAGCACACGCTTGCTGTTTTTCATTATCCGGACGGCGCAGATCAATACCTCACAGGAAAAGAAGTCTCTATTAATGATGTTTGAATGATTAACTGCTGAGTGTGATTTTACCGATTACCATATGCAAGGAAGAAAATGCCTAACCCACACGTACAGGTCAGTGTTCGGATATCTGTATGCACCAAGAGGTTGTGTGTAGTTCAGTTTTATCTGAAAGGTTATTGTGATGGTTATTAGTAAATATTTAAAGGGATAGTTCACCCAGAAAAGAAAATTCTGTCATCATTTACTCATCCTCATGTCTTTCTAAATACAGAAGACTTTTGTTCATCCACGAAACACAAATGAAGATATTTTGAATGAAACCTGGAAGATTTTAGTCCCTCCTTTTGAAAGTACAGTACACCAAAACTTTGATACATCAAACAAAAGTTCATTTTTTAAAAATCCATATGAATCGAGCAGTTTAATCGAAGTCTTCTGAGGAGACACAACTGCTTTCTATTAAAAACTGATTATATTCACTATTTTTCATATAATTATTGATAAACCCTCAAAGCACATCAAATATGGCAAATGGAAGCTCAAACATGCTTGCTTGACGATGACAGAATTTTCATTTTTGGGTGAACTGTTCCTTTAAGGCTCCTTCTCACTGCCAATTTTGTTGATGAACAGGAAAAATCATAAACCTCAATATGGCGACTAGTAACAAAAGGTGTGCTTTAAAATTGTTTTTCATGGAAAGTTTGTTTACTAATGCAAATTAACTGGATCAGCCAGAAAAAAAATACAGCTTTTTGGTGTGATTTGAGCTAAAGAAGCTACATGCTAAGCACAAGCTAATATACTGTATCTTCAGCTTAAATAACACTGAAAAGTTGTTGCTTTTTAATATTTTTAAAATCTGACAACATTGGTGTGATAAATGTATCAGTACCATTATTGACAGATTTTACTGCTGGTTTAGAATATACTATTAAAACATAATCTTGTGTACCTACATAGAAAACAGCTGTCTGATGACCAAGATGGCCGCCGAGTAAGCTGACTAGCCTTAAAATGACTTTGTCGTAAATCAGTGGGCACAAAGAGCCGTAAGCCTTTCATTGAACTTTGTGCGACTTCAATTCAAATATTGAATAATATTGAATGGAATATTGAAGAACAACTCAAGTGTATTTCTGAGCAGAGACTCGTCTCTGTGGGAGAGCTAAACTTTGACTATTCTCTGTGTTAGCATAGAGGGAAACAGACAGCACAACGACAGCCTGCAGAGTTTAAACGACTTCTGAGGGAAAATTATTTACTTTTCCGTTTTCTTGTGAGAGTGAGTGAGCAAAAGAAATCAAGAGAGGGGAACGCTGAAGAGAGTGAGAGAGAGAGGGAACGAACAAGCGGCGGTCTTTGATGACAGCTGCTGATTCTCCAATACAGGAGACAACTGAGGGCTTTTTAGCTACTGTGGAAGCGGTATTGATTGCACTGCCATACTGCACTGAGCTGCTCTCAAAAAATGCTTTGTCTTCCTTTATTTATCCAAGCCAAGGTGTGTGTGCTCGGGGGCCATCAGGACAGTGTGTATGTGTGTGTGTTGTTGTTTTGCGGGTGGAAGGAACACAAAAATGTGTGTGTGTGTGTGTGTGTGTTGGGGCTGATGACAGAATGTGTGCATGTGTGCGTGTACATTCACATGCATCCGTATAAACATGCATGTTAGGACAGAGAGACTAATGAAAGGAAGGTGTGTGTGTGTGTACATGGAAAGAAAGCAGAGAAGGGTGTAAAGCTGAACTAAACTAGGCATGAGGTCTTTATTTATACCCTGAGTCTCATTATCAACTAAATGTAGTTACGGACAGGTCTGCACAAACCTGCACCCGCAGAACTCTCGAAAGCAGTGCAGATTTCCACAGACGTTGTGTCATTCGTAAAGCTTTACATATCCTCCACCCCTTGCGTATTCATTTACCAAACATTTGGCTAATCTGATAATGCCAATAAGAGCTCCATTTAACATTGATTCTACCTACACTGTACAAAAAATATTTGGCATTTGTAGAACATGCAGAAAAGTAGAAAACAATAGAACACTGATATTTGAATTTTTGATATAAAATGATATACTGTATATCTATAATTATGAATATATACATCTCACATTTTTATGCTTGTTGCTTCAAAAAGGATATTGTGTTCCTGAATGTCATTAAAACTTCAAAATTGTACATTCAAAATAAAAAATTCTACATTTTAAATAATGTTTTACTTAATAATGTAAGAATCATTTAACAGTGCACAATCAGTGCAGAAAACACGGAAGAAGTCTGCAGATTGTGAGAGTGTGAGTTCTGGATTCCTTCTAGTCATTGGCCCTTCGACACTATGATGAAATGAAGGATGTTTTGGCATGTATTATCAATATCAGTCAAATCTGCACTAAATAAAATCTCATGGCTGCTTAAAGGGGTGGTTCATCCAAAAATGAAAATTCTGTCATCAGATACAAACCCTCAAGTTGTTCCAAACCTGTACAAGTTTCTTTATTTTGTTAAACACAAAAGAAGATATTCTGAAGAATGGTGGTAACTAAACAGTTGAAGGTAACCACTGACTTCCACAGTATGAAAGAAAAAAACACTATGGAAGTCAATGGATACCATCAACTGTTTGGTTACCAACATTCTTCAAAATATCTTCTTTTGTTTCCCTGAAAAGTGTAAAAATCTGTAGCTCTGTGGTGTTATCAAAACTCTGTTTAACCACCCCGACCAGCCCAACACAGCAACACTGGATCAACCAATGGTGTGAGTTTAGAGGCGGGGCTATCTGTTAAAATGGCTAATAGAAAGATGGGGAGTGTATGGGAAAACCATTTGAAAACAATTAGTTTCTCCAATTCTTTTTGACACTACAGCCACTAAAAAATACTCTCTTTTTCAGACCACAGAAACCAGTGACAAAACATCGACACATAGTACAGATATTAAAAAACACACAAATACACAATAAAATCCTCAATAAAATCCATTGAATACGCTGGCACCTTTCTCCTCATCTCCGCCAAAACAAAATCAACACACAGCACACACTACTACATTCTGAATCTCTCTTTCTCTTTATCAATCTGTCTCTCTCTCACACACAATTACACACTTTCTTCTCAGCATTTTCACAAACGCTGATTGAAGAAAAAGGACGCCACACACACACACACACACACCACTAATCTCCATCAGATAAAACTGAGAGCCTTAAGGTGCTGGTGCTAGCTGAGCCCTGTGCTGAAATGCCATTCAATGACCTTTTATCTCTCTCTCTTTCTCTCTCTCTGTCGCTGAAACCCTGAAGCTGTTTGTCTTTAGAGGACGTGAAGACTGTTCCTGTGTGATTATGATTATTTATGTCCCTCTAAATTAAACATATACACATCCCAGTGGTGTGTGGTGGACTTCTGAAACGTATTTCGGCATTACACCCCTCATATTCACACCATGTTTTAGGGCCTCAATAAGTGTGCTTACATGCACATTAAAAGTTTGATTTCACTCGGACTAAAGCAATAATTCATGTTTTTTAAATGTCATATAAATTCCTAAGCCAACTGGAATCACACCTGTCCAATTTTTCTAAAGTCAGATTAAAAGAGCTAGACATTGCGATTGTAGCTCGGCTTCATCCAGTATTTATGTTAATCAGACTGCAGCTGGCCTCAGAGTTGTGCGCTTGCTCTGAAGACAGAGGTGATATGCGACACATATCTAATACTTAAAATATTCTCCTATACATGTGTAATGTATAATTGTACACACAGTTTAAGACATTAGCTATGTTACCATCCACCTATTTTTATGCACATTTTGGGATAGCGCATAAAAAAAGGGCTGGATGGAAACGCCAAGATGCGCATAAATTAAAAAAATGTGCATAAAACATTTCTGCGCTCAACTAAGTTGGATACATTTCTTATTGTTAAGAAAACATGCATAAACTATGATGGAAACACTTTTACCGAAAAATGCGCATCAAAAAAGACATGTGGCTTTGCAATGGCACAGCATAAAGTGGTGGACCAACCAAAGGACCAATCTCAGTGTCCAGCATCTGCAATGCTAGTTTTGTCATTCTAAAATGCTTGAGCAAAGTGCTTCGTTATAATTATCTCCCAGAACTGCGTTTCCAAACAGCAGGCTCCGAAAATAAGATAACATGACCACATTTTGTCTGCACTCTGAAGCTCGTAATTTATTGTATACAAAAAATTGTATATACAGTGCAGATACTTCTACTGCAGCAAATACAATTGTTCTTCATGATATTTAGCAAAAGTTAATCAGGAAGTGACGATTTTGTTCTCTTCAACTCACTGGATGGAAACGGTGCTTTATTCGCAAATGTTTTATGCAATATTCCAATTTTGCAGTTTAATTCGTAACTTTGGATGAAAACATAGCTATTGTTCCAAAAATATATATGATTTACTTTCATCTGTTGAACAAAAAATAAGATCTTTTGAAAAACAGTTTTTTTTTTTTGTTTAAAACTCTAGACCCCATTGAATTAGATTATATGGACATTTTCAAAATATCTTCTATTGTGCTCCGCAGGAGAAAGAAACTCATACAGGTTTGAAACGACATTAGGGTGACTACATTTGATGGAATTTTTGTTTTTGAGTGAACTATTCCATAGCAAAGCTCAAGGGAGGCAAAAGTCGCTGCCTCCCTCTGAAAATGTATCTGTGAGTGTCTCAGTTTGGTGTTACTTTAAAAAAAATACATTTTTTGAGCTCATATTTCGCAATATTTCCTTTGTTCTATTGTTGTACTGACTGTTATACATTTAAAACGCCAATGGCACACCCTAACATTTGCTGTCCAATAAGTGGTAGATAAGCTGTGTACATAGAATGATACTGTGTATGTGTTGTCTGTGCTTTCACAGAGGAGCAGTCACCAGTACAGCTGCACAGATGCTGGTGTGACGTGCTAGACTGAGCATAAGCACTGCTGCCATGCATGACAGCACACACACGCATATGACTGTAACACTGTAACACAGTGAATCTGCCAGTGAGTATTCATACTAAACACAGCTGCTAAATGTAAATCCGCAAGGTATGTTTGTAAGTTTGTAAAAAAATACAGACGTTTCCAAACGGTGGTTAATGTACACTACCCACACGCATGCCATCTGATGCTTGAGCAGGATATACAGTATTCAGCTTGGCATAACCAAGAAACACCCACCCACATACACACGCAAGTTTTCTCAGTGAAGGCCAACTGGTGTTGCAGGTATAGTTGAGCTGAAAAATAAGACCCCGGTGAATGGCAGTTCTAAAGACCTGGTCTTCACACTGCTGGAGTATAATAGCCTAGCCAGTCATTTTTCACACAAATACACACACAGGAGATAATACCACTGTTGCCATGGGAGACAAGTCCTAAAGGTATTTGTCTGCAAACGCTATATTGAGAAGTGTTTCAGAAATCCATTCTCCCTGACTGTCCGCCTGAATATAGCTGGCCTCAGAGTTGTGCGCTTGCTCTGAAGACAGAGGTGATATGCGACACATATCTAATACTTAAAATATTCTCCTATACATGTGTAATGTATAATTGTACACACAGTTTAAGACATTAGCTATGTTACCATCCACCTATTTTTATGCACATTTTGGGATAGCGCATAAAAAAAGGGCTGGATGGAAACGCCAAGATGCGCATAAATTAAAAAAATGTGCATAAAACATTTCTGCGCTCAACTAAGTTGGATACATTTCTTATTGGTAAGAAAACATGCATAAACTATGATGGAAACACTTTTACCGAAAAATGCGCATCAAAAAAGACATGTGGCTTTGCAATGGCACAGCATAAAGTGGTGGACCAACCAAAGGACCAATCTCATTGTCCAGCATCTGCAATGCTAGTTTTGTCATTCTAAAATGCTTGAGCAAAGTGCTTCGTTATAATTATCTCCCAGAACTGCGTTTCCAAACAGCAGGCTCCGAAAATAAGATAACATGACCACATTTTGTCTGCACTCTGAAGCTCGTAATTTATTGTATACAAAAAAATTTATATACAGTGCAGATACTTCTACTGCAGCAAATACAATTGTTCTTCATGATATTTAGCAAAAGTTAATCAGGAAGTGACGATTTTGTTCTCTTCAACTCACTGGATGGAAACGGTGCTTTATTCGCAAATGTTTTATGCAATATTCCAATTTTGCAGTTTAATTCGTAACTTTGGATGAAAACATAGCTATTGTTCCAAAAATATATATGATTTACTTTCATCTGTTGAACAAAAAATAAGATCTTTTGAAAAACAGTTTTTTTTTTTTGTTTAAAACTCTAGACCCCATTGAATTAGATTATATGGACATTTTCAAAATATCTTCTATTGTGCTCCGCAGGAGAAAGAAACTCATACAGGTTTGAAACGACATTAGGGTGACTACATTTGATGGAATTTTTGTTTTTGAGTGAACTATTCCATAGCAAAGCTCAAGGGAGGCAAAAGTCGCTGCCTCCCTCTGAAAATGTATCTGTGAGTGTCTCAGTTTGGTGTTACTTTAAAAAAAATAAATTTTTTGAGCTCATATTTCGCAATATTTCCTTTGTTCTATTGTTGTACTGACTGTTATACATTTAAAACGCCCATGGCACACCCTAACATTTGCTGTCCAATAAGTGGTAGATAAGCTGTGTACATAGAATGATACTGTGTATGTGTTGTCTGTGCTTTCACAGAGGAGCAGTCACCAGTACAGCTGCACAGATGCTGGTGTGACGTGCTAGACTGAGCATAAGCACTGCTGCCATGCATGACAGCACACACACGCATATGACTGTAACACCGTTTCATAGTGAATCTGCCAGTGAGTATTCATACTAAACACAGCTGCTAAATGTAAATCCGCAAGGTATGTTTGTAAATCGCGGACAAAATACAGACGTTTCCAAACGGTGGTTAATGTACACTACCCACACGCATGCCATCTGATGCTTGAGCAGGATATACAGTATTCAGCTTGGCATAACCAAGAAACACCCACCCACATACACACGCAAGTTTTCTCAGTGAAGGCCAACTGGTGTTGCAGGTATAGTTGAGCTGAAAAATAAGACCCCGGTGAATGGCAGTTCTAAAGACCTGGTCTTCACACTGCTGGAGTATAATAGCCTAGCCAGTCATTTTTCACACAAATACACACACAGGAGATAATACCACTGTTGCCATGGGAGACAAGGGGGTCAATGTCTATGGTGGTCACGGCCCTGCATGGAACCATCAATGCCAATGCAGAACCTTTATTTTTAAGATTGTAGGAGAAAAGCACCAGAAATGAATGTAGCCTATATATACCACTCTTGCACTGAGTCATGAGTCTTATGAGGCCATACGATAGTTTTGAAGAACAACTCGAAATCATTATTCACTGAAAATCTTCTCTTTTGCTGTAGCTCTCCAATCTCATTTGCACTTGTATTTTACACCTTGCAACTGTATTTTCATCAAATAATGACAAATAATGGACTGTTTCTCATACTGAGCAATTGGGATGGCTTTAGAAAACTTGGGGCCAGGTTTACTAAAGAAAAAAATAGCGATGAAAGCATTTGTAGAAAGTTCCATTTCAGACACAACATTTATGGGAGGAGAATATTTAAATCATGATATGTGATTTGCGGTAGTCAATTTACTGGTATTTGCGCCATTATTTAACACCCCCCAAAAAGCATGTCTTAAACCATTTTGCTAATTTGTTGCAAATAAGTTGCTAATTTGCGCTGCTCTTGGTAGGCTGGTCATTATGGAAATGAGCTGGATGCATGTGTTCTTTAATTTGCGCACCTGCAGAACTTTCCACTCCCATCTACGCTTTTATTGTACTGAGGTCTCATGCTAATTTGACCTGTTTAGTAAATCTAGCCCTTGAAATATAATGCAGAAGTCACATGAACTGCTTTTATGTTGACTTGTCACCATAGCATTCCAGAACAGAAAAGAACTACATCTTCGTTTGTGTTCAAAATATGAGGGTGAGTAAATGATAACAGAAATGTCATTTTTGGCTAAACTATTCCTTTAAAAATGGGCATATACAGGCTCTGGTCCAAAATCTAGTGAGCTGCATTGCATGTCTACTGCCAACAAAGGCATTTACTCTCTGAGTTTGCAAAATCCATTCATTTCTATAGGAATCTGTGAGATTGGCAGCTTCACGTGAAGGCTAAAAAGATCCCCAAGCAGATTTTGCTTGTGTTCAAGTTGGTCATGTTAATTGGCTATGTTGACTGCTTGGTTTGAAGGTGACTTCTGTTCTGTGTGAGCACGGCTTCATGCATCGCTACATTATTGACAATTTTGTCCACAAGGTTTCTCTTATGCGACCACACATTAATATTGAACATTTCTTTAAGCATAAACATATACACAAATACTGGGTAAAAATTTTAAATTTTCTGAGCTTTTTTGAATTTATACTGATAGTTATCTCTACTATCTTGGATGTCATTTTTTACAAAGCTTGTTGCAGTTTATTATGGTATGTTTTGGACACATACCTATGCCTTAATATGTAGGCATCTCACTAGGTACAGATCCAAAGTCTGACAAACTGTTGTGTTTCTGTAGCTAAAACAGTAGAAAATGGTCTTATAAAAACACCAAGGTCAAGGGTTTGATTCCCAGAATCCATGAACTGCTACAGTGTGTACCTTGAATACATATATCAAAATCCATATAAAGTAAATGAATGCACTGTATTTGTGAGGTGCAGATTTCTTATATTCGTTCTATATACTACTGAGTAGCTCCCTTATCAGAAGTGTGTTTACAGGAGCGAAGTGTTTAAAATCGAGGGGGTTGGGTTGCAATCACAACCGAGACGTGAACACACACACACACACACACACACACACACACGGTGTCTCTCATTCACAGGAGAAGTGTCATTAGCATCTTTCCCGAAGCTTCCATTGGCCAATAAACGCTAGCAGTCAAGCAAAACTGCTCTGAATTCATCACTTTCTCGCCTTCTCTCTATACCATCCCTATGTTTCTCTCTCTCTCCCCTCTCCATCCCTTCTTTCTTCTTTCTCTCTGTCTGTAGATGTGAGCAGCGTGCCCCCTGATGAGTCACCTCTGTCATCAGAGCACCGCAAAGGGAGAGAAAGACACACACACACAGAGAGAGAGAGAGAGAGAGACAGACAGCATCTCTTCTGCAAAGTCTCACCCCATCCTCAACCCCCACCACACACATAACCAAAATCGACACTTAAAGATGAAAATTTACATTTTTATCTTTTTTACTCTCTTTCTCTCTTTCGTTCATTCCACCTATCTGCCCCCTCCCCCATCTTTCGCTCTCTCAGAATCAAATTTCTAAGATCCAAAGCATATCGAATGTGCGGCATTTCTTTGTGCACTGAGGAGAGGAGAGGAAAAGTGATGCTTTCTCAAATACCAGAGGAAGTGGAAGACTCCCCCAGCAGAGCAGCAAAATTATGGAAATAGATAAATAAATAATACTACGACTGGCAGTGTCGCTTCCCTGCTGCTGTGACTAATCAGAGGGTGTGAGCGTGTGTGTGTGTGCTGATTTGGGACCTTCTTCAAAACACACACATGGTGCTGCAGCAACATCGCCGAAAAGCATGTCCTCAATTAAGTGTCCTGGCAAGACACAATAAAGTGCCAAATATTTTATTTCTTTGATGGAAAACTGAGATTTTGTCCAAAACAACCACAACTGGGACAAATACATTTTGTCAACAATTTGGTTTCTATGTGGTTGAGATTAGCCCCGCCCTCTGTGAAGTCTCATTGGTCCAAAAAACTGCATGTCAAACATTTAATATGTGATTGTGTTCTTTTTGTGTTCTGTGAGGCCAGAATTAAAACGAAAACTATTAAAAATCCTTCTGGGTACTTAAAATAATGTTGAGACAAACAAAATATAAATACTAGATGAAAAAATGCTAAATAACTATATGTACTAACATTTCTAAAACAAAACCAGAAATAAATATAAAATGAAGCAGAATTTAATATTTAAAAAATAATAATAACACTGTTAATAAAACTAATAAAAATGTAACATTTAAGTAATTAAAATTTACAAAAAACTTGAAAATATAAAAATAAAAGCCCAGTCAAAATGTTAATAAACACTATAATAGCATATGGGTAATAATTAAATAACACTGATTATATTATCTGATTCAGTTCTCAATTGTTTTGGTCAGAATCAATGAGAAAAATGTATCATGAAAATTCCCAAATGGACTGAACCTTAAACTTAAATCACTTGCTTGCAAAACCATTCACATTGAATCCAGGACTTGGACTGAATTTAATGTGAACCGAATGACTTGTAAAGGAACAAGCCATTCAACCATACAAAATATAGTTCTCTCACAAGCAGCCTAACAAAGGTACAGCAACTACTTTTCTGGAAAAATGTGAATCCTGAAATAGAGGTACACAGACGAAGTAGGAGGAGGAAGATGACGACGAGGGGAAATGGAGACCACCGATCCAGCTCTTCCGATTGCTCTCGTCAGCCGGAGGGATTCTTTCCTAGAGACGTGCTGAAATTGGATTTCTGTCACCGCCGGAGAAGCATGGTGGCTGAGCACCGCAAGTAAAAATGGCGCTTTAAGCGAAAAAAACCGACACACAGGATGAACCAGAACGACATAAACAAACCCAATGTTCACCAACCACTCAGTGTTTATTCCTCCGGACAGCATGGCAGTTAGTTGCCAAGTTATGTATTAATTTGATTAATTTCAGTAAACTATGTGCAGGTATTTGCTGACTATCATTATGACCTCTCAAAACACTTCTAAGAACTATCAGTGTTTTGGCTTCACTGAAGAACATCACGCCAGAAATCGCATTTAAAGCTAAAAAAAAGTGCAACTGACAGTTTTTCATTCACAGCATCTGTTCTGGGAAGCTCAGTAAATCCCTGAATCGCACTAAACTCGACTACAAGAGGCTGCAAATGTTTTCTTTTTGAAGTTGAACTAGCTGAGATCCTTTGTAAATGTATAATGACTCACCAATACAGTGTAATACTGGATCATTTAGGTCTACAGAGAAGAATATTAAACCGTTAATAGGCCTGTTTAGGTAGTTTCAGACTGATGCAACATTGAGACACTAAAATACACAGAAACCCAGCAAGCCTTTCCAGTCACAGACCTGATAGTTAGACATAGCCAGACTTCTGGCGATTGGCAAAAGTCTGCATCACTTTGCAGTGTATTCTGACCAAGAACCACCCACTTAGACAGGAAGAGAATTTCTGTGCATGAAAAAAGTCATGATAATTTCACACAGTCAAATATATAAGTCTGCTCTAGTTTACTTGATAAAAGTGTCTAAAACAAAACTTTAAACACTGGCTTCCACAAATCTAGCAAACTTTTAATTCTCCTGAAAAGTATCAACACTGTTTCTAAACAAGACAAACCTGTATACTCTGCATACAGCCAGACAATAATATTGGAACTTGGGGTTAAAGGAACACGCCACTATTTTTGAAAATAGGCTCATTTTCCAACTCCCTAGAGTTAAACAGTTGAGTTTTACCGTTTTTGAATCCATTCAGCCGATCTCCGGGTCTGGGGGTAGCACTTTTAGCTGTAGCTTAGCATAGATCATTGAATCTGATTAGACCGTTAGCATCTCGCTCAAAAATGAATATCTTGCCTTTTTCCAATGTAATATAAAAGCATACAGTCATTGAACATTTATAACTGAGATGACAGATCTGATCAAAATTGCTAAATGCTAAACAATGTTATGCTATAACTACAGGTTTGAAAGTCATTTGGCTAAATGTACAAACCTTCATTAATGGCATCAGCTCTCAGAAAAGCCCTTGACGTTAGAACTTGAGTATGTCAACACAAGACCAAAACCTGCTTGAATCTGTGACGACAATAGAAGGATACTTGTTCTATTGCAATAACACAAACCCTCTGTTTGAGAGAAGCCTTTTATCATTCAAGTCCCTCTCCCACTTTTTACTCTAATGTATTACGTACTGATGAGTGTTTGATACTACTAAAGCAATCTGTTGATTGTAATCAAGTATCTGTTGAGAAGATGAGTCTCTCTTAGATGGTGAGGATCCTTCTAAAGTGGGAGGAAGAGGAGGAGAGAATAATAGACGTACAAGAAGGAAAAGTGAGAGATTCAAAGGCAAAAAGGCATAAAATTGATTTTCGGTGCTGAATGCAGGTTGGTCAATACAGTGTTCGAGATGGCTGAAATCTGTACCGCTTTCAAAAATTTGGGGACAGTGACTTTTTAAATACTTTTTCATAAATTAGGGTGCGTTAAATTGATCATCATGCAACGAAGACATCTGTAATATTTCTGTTTTAAGTAAATGCTGTTCTTTTGAGCGTTCTGATGATTAAAAAAATATCACCGTTTGCACAAAAGTATTTTCAACATTGATAATAAGAACAAATGTTTTTTTACAGCACTAAATCATCATATTAGAATGAAATTAGAAAAACTGGAGTAATAACATCTACACAAAATTCAGCTTTGCAATCACAGGAATACATGACATTTTAATTGTACTAAAATAGAAAAAAACGTATTATATTAAATTTAAATAATACTTCACAGTATTAGTTTTTACTGTATTTTTGAATACGGCATAAGAGGCTTCTTTCAAAAACATTTAAAAATCTTTCCAACCCGAAACTTTTGAACATATAACCCTAATAATCATAATATGGCTTGTCATACGTTATTACTTAATGACATTTTTTTAAATTAAATTAATAAAGTGGAATTTGGTTTTATCTAAAGAGGTTTGATTGGATTGTGAAAAAAGGCTATGATAATGATTGGTTAATATTATTTTTTAAATATTACTATTGTTTAAAAATGTGATTATGTAATCTTTTAAAGTCAAGTGATTTTTAAGGATGGATGAAATATGTACAAGAAGACCAGAGACTTTGATTAAGAAGGTAAAGTGAGTCAGTTTTAATTTTGTATTGTTTATATAGGAAGGAAGGTAAAGAGGGATAGAGGGGGATATGATATAGATTTAGAGAAGAAAATAGGGAGAAACAGGAAAAGAGATGCAAGGGAAAGGGAAGGTGGAGGTGTTGGCATATCACTGATGATTACACAGTGTCCGCGGAAACGTGCAACCAGCGACACCATGGCAACAACACTTTTCACTCGGCAGTCCAGGGAGGTGATCTGCCGAGTGAATCCTAGTTTAGGGATCTCACCATCCCTAAACTAGTTTCTTTCTCTTCTCTTCCTTCTAGGAAACCTCAGTCTGCCTTTTTTGTGTGAAACGAGTGTACTGTTAACACACACACATTGGGAATCTGTTAGGTTTGTACTGTTCAACACTGAAATCTGAATGAGCATCGGTTGTTTCCAAAACAGGTTCCAAAATGGTCGCAGGTTTAACCGCCGAGACGGGAGCCAAGATGGCTCTCCACCTCCAATCACCTGATGTCACTGGCCCTTGAGGGAGCCCTCTGCCAATCGGTGCAAAGCACTGAGTAATAATATCCCGGACCTTTGGATTTGAGTGCTTATGTTTGGATGTTCTGGTCTGACTGCAGTAACCGGAGCCAAAATGGCTCCAGGTGGAGTGGCCATGACTTGAGCCAAGATGGCAGCCAATGCAGCATGTCTGGCTTGTTGCGGAGGGCCTCTAGTCTTAGTGGAGAAAATGCAGACAGTCAGAACAAGGCTTGTTTCTCCTGAAACTGGACCTGAATGACTTCTCCAGTCTCAGAGACAGATGGTGAAGTTATTAAGGAGAAAGAGAGAGGAAGAGAAGGAAAAAGAGAGAGGTATGAACACCAGGGACAAACTAAGAGCGTTGCCAGCATGTGCCATTCACAGGATAGTTGGTTGGCATACGCTAATGAAAACTGGTCCCTTGTCATCCAAACCTCTGGAGCATAAACACAGTAGCATATATAGGAATCTGTCACAATGTCACTAGTGTATGTGACCCCCCCCCCCGTTCTCTGTCTCTCC
>NW_015505929.1:90242-110997 GCF_001515645.1 Sinocyclocheilus grahami
CAATCTCCCGAGGGTATGTTGCCCCCCCCCCCCCTCCTCCTCATCCTCTGTCTCTCCTCATCCTCTTCCCACCATTTCATCTGCCTTCCATCACGACAGAAGCCACAAGCTGCATGGTTGACTGGGCCAGTCAGTGAAAGACTGTACAGTCCAAAGCAGGAAAATTGATCTCCATATCTTTTTCCTTCCTGGCCTGAGAAGCCTGGAGAAATTGCTTGGCTATAGCCATGGCATATTTTTCACCACTTTGGGCAAAAATCCATGTCGATTACGCAGCCAATCGATGACCTGCGTCCCTTGCTCAGCGGTGCTGCTAAACGCATCAATGATGAGCCCAGTGTGGGCGGCAGAGTCAGAGAGACAGGGATGGAAAAGAGGGAGGGAGAGAAAGAGAGTGAGACGGGCAGGGAGGGAGAAAGACAAGGAGCTAAAGAGGGAGACTGACAGGAAAAGAAAGAGAAAGCGAGAAGGAGTGGGAGATAGACGGGGGCGAAAACAAGAGTGAGACAGAGAGGGAGGGAAAATGAGAGTGAGACAATCAAAGAGGGGGAAAATGACAGCAGGAAGAAAGAGAAATGAGGTAAAGAGGGAGGGAAATTGACAGAGGGAAAATAAGTGTGGGATGGGGAAGAAAGGAGAGAGGAGGGTACACAAGAAGGGAGGGAATAAGACAGACAGGTAGAGAGGGAGATGAAAGGGAGAAGGAAAGAGAGAGGAAGACAATGAGAGAGACAGGAAATGAGACTGAAACAAAGAGAGACAATAAAGAAGGTGAGAGACAGGGAGGCGAACTGAGAGTGAGACAGATAGGGAAAGATGAAAGGGAGACAGGCAGAGAAGGAGAACAAGAGTGAGATAAGTTGGAAAATAAAAATTGAGGCTGATGAGGATGAAGGTACACAAGAATGAGATAGACATGAGGAAGAAACACGAGTGAGAAATAGGAAAAAACACAAGTGAGACAGACAGGAAAGGAAAATAGAGAGAGAGAAAAAAGGGAGTCAGACAAGGAGGGAAAGTGAGAGTAAGACAGACAGGGACGGATGAGAGTGAGACAGGCAGAAAGGAAAAATGAGAGTGAGACAGAAGGAAAAGAGAGGGAGAAAGGAAATGACAGCAGGAAGAAAGAGAAATAAGGAGGTAAAGAGGGAGGGAAATTGACAGAGGGAAAATAAGTGTGGGATGGGGAAGAAAGGAGAGAAGAGGGTACACAAGAAGGGAGGGAATAAGACAGACAGGTAGAGAGGGAGATGAAAGGGAGAAGGAAAGAGAGAGGAAGACAATGAGAGAGACGGGAAATGAGACTGAGACAAAGAGAGACAATAAAGAAGGTGAGAGACAGGGAGGCGAACTGAGAGTGAGACAGATAGGGAAAGATGAAAGGGAGACAGGCAGAGAAGGAGAACAAGAGTGAGATAAGTTGGAAAATAAAAATTGAGGCTGATGGGGATGAAGGTACACAAGAATGAGATAGACATGAGGAAGAAACATGAGTGAGAAATAGGAAAAAACACAAGTGAGACAGACAGGAAAGGAATTACGTTTACATTTATGCATTTAAAAGACTTTATTATCCCTAGCAATTAAACAAAGAGCCAACAATATTTATAATCTGCAATGCCAGATTTATTAGAGAACTAGACTAGGAAGCAAGTTAGATAACAGAAGAAATGCAGAAATTAATGTTTTATAAAATAGTGGCAACAACAATACTGATTTCAAACAATATTTTCAAAAAATAGTTCTAACTGTTCTATAATCTAACTGTTTATGGTTACCAAGCAAAAATATCAACTTAATATAGAATGCGCATTAATAGAGAATGTTCAACCACAACTGTGCATTTATCAGACTTTTATAGGTTTGAGCATGGCTCATCCAATCAGAATTTAGAATATAATTTTAATACGAGATTTTTATAATACATGGATCTGCATATTCCTGAAAACGTATTGCAATCAATTACTGACCTGAATGTCACCGAGATTATTCTTAATATGAAACGTTGACCAGAATGTCCTCTGAAATTGGAATTATAGCTTGGGAAACCTGAGTTACCAAGAGTTTCCAATGGTAGACAATTATGACTTTAAAAAAACAAAACAATTTCAATATCTTGCAATTCTGGGCATACACATTACTGTTGCTTCATATTGTACATTTTTACACAGTGAAATGTGCATGAACAGAAGTCCAACTCTTGAATATAACATGCTCATTATTACAATTTAAGCAGTGCTGGATTATGTAGCATCTTCCAATTAAAGACAAGTGAAGGCAGAATATATCCTGCAACCTATGGAATACAAGATCATCATGGGAACAGTAGCGCTCAACTCCAAATAAATACATAAATAGTTTTGTCTTTTCCACCTCAGCAGCTGATTTATATACATCAAATAGCAATAGAAATTGCATGTGTGAGTGACACCGGAGACTATTGGACAACCTTTAGCATGAGAGACAGGCAGAAAGAAAGAGAAAATCACTGCAGGTTTTCGGAACAGCTGGTAGTGTAAAAGCAGTCTGCTACCACCATGGAGGGCACAGACTGAGAAACCCCCCCAGGCAGAATAGAACCGCCCCCCAAACACACACACACACGACCAGTCGCTGTTGAGCCCGACAACGTCATTCAACTTGTGTATCTCTATCTTACTATCTCGAAGTGTGAGCTTCAGTTTTGGGGAAGCTACTTTTAAAGTGTCTTGGAGAGCTACAAGAAACTTAAAATTGAAGGTAGTTCAACTACAGTCAAGTTTAGCTTTTGGCAAAAAAGCTACACCACATCCTACTTAGAAAAAAAATGGAGCGATCGGTTTAGTTGACAGCATCAAACTAATTATTAACACTAGGACTGTAAAAGTTAGGCCATTAATGCATGCAATTAATTAAATGTTTAACTGTGTTTTTTTTATATAATGCGAAGATTTCTTAAATTTCATACTATAACTGTTCTGTGTCATTTCTAAAAACTGAAGGTGTGGTGCAAAAACATTTTAATTAAACATTTTAATCAGCCTAGTTAATACCTAATAATACACAATGACTAAACACCAAATAAATACAATTAAACAATGGATTAATAAAAAAAAAAAGAAACTTGAAACAGTAGTTCTAAACAGCAATATTTAGATAACTAACAATGTATTTCCCTATGGAAAAAGAAGATAAATACTCAACTGAGTACTAATTCAAATGAGTCTTTTGAAAGAGCTCAGAACAAACCGACTCACTAAAATGATTCAAACCTCCTATAACAGTACTAATATAAAATGAGATTGATCGCTGTCTCAAATCATCCAAACAAATCAGCTCAACTCGAACCAGGTACACTGGTTCTGGCACATAAAAATTTCTAGTAAATTTCACAATTGATTACAAAGAAGTGACATGTAAAATTAAACATGAAATTTTGAAGTAGAAAGACTTAAATAGTACTTTCTTGTCAAACATACTACAATAACCTTTATTTACAACTTTGAAAAATCACTTTTTACAGTGAAGAGCTTTGTCATGCAACTTGTTGGAAAAAACGTATTGAAGAAGCTGACTAAAACAACCGTAATTGTATATTTCTGTGCTTCTAGCATTATCAATAAAAGGAAAAATAATGACTGTTTTTAAACAGGTTTCTACAAATACTCCCCCATCTGCCATTGGTCAATAAAAGGATAGTCCCACCTCAAACTCACACCATTGGCTGAAATGATTATTTCTGCATTTTTTTTAACTGGACCTTCATAATATTCTGAAAATATTTTAGAAATGGAAAACGATCACCTTTAAACTAGTTGCCTTGCTAGTTTTACCTAGATACTTTCCAACACTGGTGAGTTTCTACAAGTCATATGAACATACACATCTACGGATTGTTGGGAGGCTTATGGGATACAAGAGCTTTCTCTTTCTTCCTTTCGCCCTTTCTCTCCATCTCTGTTACTTGTGTAGCTCTCAGGGAGTGAGAAAAAAACACACGAGAGGGGGAGAGAGGGAGAAGAAAAGTGAGAAGGGAAGGGGGGGTAGGGTGGGACGGTATTCGTGCTCTCATCTGGCTTCTATAGCAGTAGGCAGAGAAAGAGAGAAACGGAGGGTCAGGGGCCGCAAAAGGAGAGAGAGAGAGAGAGAGAGAGAGAAGGAAAAAAAGGATGATGTGAGGGTGGGGGGTGGAGGAGGATTAAGGAACAATGAATCCCAGACCCCAAACTGAGGGGTAAGAGTTCTCAAGTTGTGGGCCGTTAAAATCATGTCTCAATGTGAAGCCCTCGTCATCGTGCTCCGACTCAACACAAACATTTTGAAACATGCTTGTTTTCAGATCAAGATTCACTAGAAGAGTCTTTGCCAACTTTTTTGTCTTCTGAACTCCCAGCTCAGTGAGGCTGTACTGAATGTCATTTATCATAATCATTAATAATGTTTATCCTTAGTAATTTGCTCATTCAAAAAGAAAAAAATGTGCTTTCGAATAAATGTAAATAAAAGTGCACTCACATGAGATGATAAAAGCATTTTTTTTTTACATGGAGAGGGTCGCCTCATGGGGGCCGCCATATTGAGATCACATAGCCAGCCAAAAATGTACTCACTTTATCTCTGTAACCCCTCTTTTATAGACTATTTTTTCTCACTGAATAAATAAACAACGGCTGACCAATGAATCCATATGGATAGATCTGATAAATACTCTGCACAACATAAATACAAAAATAAAATAATACAAAAATAAAAAGTAATGTAGCAATTATTATGATTCCTTTTTAAACTAATAAATACAATAACTACAGGACCATTGTAAAATAAATAAATAAATAAAAATTGAAGTTGTAAATAAAGCAAATATTATTGCAGTATGTTTTAAAAGAAGATACTATTTCAGTCTTTATACTTCAGCAATTTTACGTTTAGCATAATCATTAATAATGTTTATCCTTAGTAATTTGCTCATTCAAAAAGAAAAAAATGTGCTTTCGAATAAAAGTGCACTCATATGAGATGATAAAAGCATTTTTTTTTTTACATGGAGAGGGTCGCCTCATGGGGGCCGCCATATTGAGATCACATGGCCAGCCAAAAATGTACTCACTTTATCTCTGTAACCCCTCTTTTATAAGAGATGAAAATAAACAAATCTGTCATCATTTACCATCGTGTAATTCCAAACTTTTCATTCTCTGTGCATAAAAGATAGGCCCTATATTAAAAATGTCTCAGTGTTTTTTTTTTTTTTTTAAATGAGCTCCAATGTTTTTTGGTTACCAACATTCTTCAAATGTCCTTTTTGTTCTGCAGATGTAAAATCAAATAGGCCCATTATTAAAAATTTTTCAGTGTTTTTTTTTTTTTTTTAAATGAGCTCCAATGTTTTTTGGTTACCAACATTCTTCAAATGTCCTTTTTGTTCTGCAGATGTAAAATCATACAGGTTTAGAATGACATGGGTGAGTAAATGATGACAATTTTCATTTTTGGGTGAACTGTCCCTTTAACAAAGCAAAATGAAAATGTTACCCCTGAAATCTACTTAAATATCCCCTGGGCACACTTAGTCCTGGTTGGGAATCACTGTACTAGAGGACGTGAAAGAGTGAAGAGAAATGAAGGAAGGAAAATAAGCATGGAAGAGAAGGGGTAATAGCTGGGAAGTAGACAGATGTGTCAATCAGACACAATTGTAAGCAGATGGACACAAAGACACCAACAACCTTCCATGCAGTTTAACCCCACTCTTTACCACCGAACCCTTGTATTAAAAGTTCACCTAAAACAAATTAATGAAGGGGAGGGGAGGGGAGGGGAGTTACTGAGATAAAGATACAGGCCATGTGATTTCATTATCAGGCTACTAATATTGGATTCTTCATCTCATGTGAGTTAAAAGCACCTTTCTACTGCATTACTACACAAAAGTACATCAAGAGGGAATCCAAAAGTATCCTTTTTACTGAGGTCTGTGGATCAAGACATAACAATTGTACTCCACAGCAAGCCATCTGTCTTTGGTTCAGGACACAGACTGCGAGCTGCAAGCGAAGAGTTAATATTTAAACGGGCTGGTTGCTGGTGTGGAGGACGGCAGGAGGGGGCGGAGCCACAGGATGGGCTTCCATTGAGAATTGAGCTGCCTGTGATTGAGCTGAACTATTCTGGGCCTCGGGGGGAGGGTCTCATTCTCGCATTTACCTTCCTGTGCATGTAGTGTTGAAAATATGACATTACACGTATTTTCTCGTAGTCGTTACTTAATAAATATCTGTAAATGTGTGAAAACTTTCTCTATGTGGGTGTAACGTCAAAACAATAGTCGAAAGTAATCCTATCACCCCTATGATAGTATTCCCAGCATCAATGAATGGTGGTGGATTTATAGGCTGGTATGTAGAAAAATACACTGTAGATTATCATAAAGGACCAGGCTATTAAAAGAAACCTTGGAGGTTTGTAATGAGCGTGTTTACGATTTCAACAATCTCAGCTGCCGTAAACGGCAATATCGTCAAAGCAATTAAAGTTGTTTATGAAAAGCAAACTGGCTTTTTGGTGTTGAGCCACAATTCTATCCCATCGAGACTTTGTATAGCAGCACTGTTCTTGAATCTGTTTCGCTACACTTTAAGATGATTTTACACCAAACAGCTGCATTGAAACTGATCTTGAGTCAATCCAAATTGAGCTGTATTGCTTCAGTCAATCATACACTTACATTTTCTTTTATTTTCACATTAAAATCTCTTAACCGTTCAGCTTCACTAATGTTCAAAATTTTGGGTTCAGTAATATATTTTTTAAAGAAATTAGTACTTTTATTCAGCAAGGATCCATTCAGTTGATCAAAAGTGACAGTATTTGTATTTTACAATAAAAATATTAAGCAGCACAACTGTTTTCAACATTGATGATTATAAGAAATGTTTTTTTAAGCAGCAAATCAGCATATTAGAATGATTTCTAAAGAATGGTGTGACACTGAAGACTGGAGTTATGATGCTGAAAATTCAGCTTTGAATCACAGAAATAAATTACATTTTAAAATATTTAAAAACAGATAACAGTTATTTTAAATTGTAATAATATTTCACAATATTACTGCATTTTCGGTCAAATAAATGCAGCCTTGGTGAGCATAATAGATCTTTTTTTTCCTAAATCAATAAACACAATTATAAATGTTCTCCAAAAGAAGTCAACACTATGTCATTCTTCTTAACTGAATGACACACTAACACCCACAAAAAACAACATTATGTTAATCTTAACGTTAATCTGTAATAAATGATACCAAATGGGCCACTCAACAGTGTTCAGGGCAAATCTGATTTACTGGACAGTGTAAGCTCAAAATGAGGCCGTTTCTAGCTGTCATTTAGACAATCGAGGCAATTGTACCCAATCACATTCCACTGCATTACAGGCCACTGCACATTTGGACAGTGTCCAGACGACGTTGTGAGACCTCATGCTGGCCGGGATGATCGCTAACATGCCATCAGCAGAACTCCACAGCCTGAAGGGGAAATGCAGGAGACGCTGGACGGCTCTGGGTGCGGGACACACATGGGATGGCAGATGCATCAGCAGGCGTTCTCCTGCTCGCTACGATAACACGCTGTTTCATTCTGGATGCTGGGACACCATGTCCAGCACTGATGTCAAAGGGGGCAATGCCATGGCATATGTCTACGCATATCAGAGGAGCCTTGGAAAGAATGTGCACTGCACTGCTATAAGGCAAGAATATCCGATAATGATCAAGTATAATCTAAAATAATTCAGATACTGAGTGTCTTATTCACTATTCTTTGTCTCTTTACAAAACAAAATACAAAAGAATTTTGGTCTTATTTTCCATTAAAATATGTAAACACTCTTAAAAGATTTTATGCAATGTATCTTTTTTTGAGCGAAGTTTAAAACAAGCAGTGCTGGGCAACAATTAATCGCGATTAATCGCTTACAAAATGAAAGTTTTTGTGTACATAATATATGTGTGTGTACTGTGTATATTTATTATGTATATATAAATAAACACACATGCATGTATATATTTAAGAAAAGTGTTATGTTTATATATTAAATATATTTATATATAATATAAATTATATGAATATAAATATATACATATAAATGCATGTAAATATTTTCAAAATATATACTGTTTGTGTGTGTGTCTTTATATGTATACATAATAAATATACACAGTACACACACGTTATATAAACAAAAACGTTTATTTTGGATGCGATTAATCGCGATTAATCGTTGCCCAGCACTAAAAACAAGACCGAAAAAATTGCAAATGGGGTAAGAAAAATACAAGCTTTATCTCAACATCTTACAAAATATAACTTATCAAAAAATGGATCTTGTTTAATGATGTTTAGACAAAAATACTGATTAAGTCCAGTTGATTTTTGCTTTAGTGCTTCTTGCACTCATCCTCAAAACCTGGTTTAAACTCTTCATGAAGATGTTTCAGATATTTCAAAGAGCTGAAGTAATTTCCAACTCATTGTATCTTTGATATGAGATGATGTAATGATCCTTAGTGCTCATATTGGACCAGCTTGACCTTCTTTTGACAGAAATCTCGCATCAAAGAGCAACTTTTACCGTCATAAATTTTCCATCTATTAAGGTAGTTGAATTTGCCTGCATGAAGCAATAATGGCTCTCGTTCTGGACTGCGTTCACAAAATTACTGTAGATCAGGGGCCGTATTGCAGATCCTTCCTATCTTAAGTTAAGATCTGACAAGTTCTAACTCAAATCGCCATGGTAACTGAACAGATAAGATAGGATTTTACAGTTAACATGCTTCTTTAATACGGCCCCAGAGGACAAAGTTTCTAGTTTTTATACCACCTTGACTTGTGGTGACAGATATGGGAGACTTGTTACACAGAGAAGTTGTCAGAAGGGATTTATCTCAGTATAGGGACAAAAGTGCAATTTCATGCTAAAACACAAATATCTGAACAGAATGAACTGAATAGAATCTGATCCGGTCTGTCGGCTAGAATAACACCTTATACACCACTGTTCAAAAGATTGGGGTCAGATCTTTTAAGCAGCATTTGTTTGATTAAAAATATAGTAAAACCTGTAATATTGTGAAATGTTATTACAGTTTCAAATAATTGCTTTATATTTTAATATATTTTGAAAGTGTAATTTATTTCTGTGAAGCAAAGCTGAATTTTCAGCATCATTACTCCAGTCTTCAGTGTCACATGATCCTTCAGAAATCATTCTAATATGCTGATTTATATTATTTTTATTATCATCATATAAATGCATGTAAATATTTTCAAAATATATACTGTTTGTGTGTGTGTCTTTATATGTATACATAATAAATATACACAGTACACACACGTTATATAAACAAAAACGTTTATTTTGGATGCGATTAATCGCGATTAATCGTTGCCCAGCACTAAAAACAAGACCGAAAAAATTGCAAATGGGGTAAGAAAAATACAAGCTTTATCTCAACATCTTACAAAATATAACTTATCAAAAAATGGATCTTGTTTAATGATGTTTAGACAAAAATACTGATTAAGTCCAGTTGATTTTTGCTTTAGTGCTTCTTGCACTCATCCTCAAAACCTGGTTTAAACTCTTCATGAAGATGTTTCAGATATTTCAAAGAGCTGAAGTAATTTCCAACTCATTGTATCTTTGATATGAGATGATGTAATGATCCTTAGTGCTCATATTGGACCAGCTTGACCTTCTTTTGACAGAAATCTCGCATCAAAGAGCAACTTTTACCGTCATACATTTTTCATCTATTAAGGTAGTTGAATTTGCCTGCATGAAGCAATAATGGCTCTCGTTCTGGACTGCGTTCACAAAATTACTGTAGATCAGGGGCCGTATTGCAGATCCTTCCTATCTTAAGTTAAGATCTGACAAGTTCTAACTCAAATCGCCATGGTAACTGAACAGATAAGATAGGATTTTACAGTTAACATGCTTCTTTAATACGGCCCCAGAGGACAAAGTTTCTAGTTTTTATACCACCTTGACTTGTGGTGACAGATATGGGAGACTTGTTACACAGAGAAGTTGTCAGAAGGGATTTATCTCAGTATAGGGACAAAAGTGCAATTTCATGCTAAAACACAAATATCTGAACAGAATGAACTGAATAGAATCTGATCCGGTCTGTCGGCTAGAATAACACCTTATACACCACTGTTCAAAAGATTGGGGTCAGATCTTTTAAGCAGCATTTGTTTGATTAAAAATATAGTAAAACCTGTAATATTGTGAAATGTTATTACAGTTTCAAATAATTGCTTTATATTTTAATATATTTTGAAAGTGTAATTTATTTCTGTGAAGCAAAGCTGAATTTTCAGCATCATTACTCCAGTCTTCAGTGTCACATGATCCTTCAGAAATCATTCTAATATGCTGATTTATATTATTTTTATTATCATTGTTGAAAACGGTTGTGCTGTTTTTTTTATTTTTTGGAACCAGTGATTCTTTGATGGATAGAAATTTGATGAATAGAAAAATCTTCTGTAACATAATAAATGTCTTTACTGACACTTTTGATCAATTTAATGCATCCTTGCTGAATAAAAGTGTTGATTTTTCTTTTTTGGCTGTTTCATGAATATAGATTTCTATTAATATTTCTATATATATAAATATAATAAGGCTGTTAATGGGACATTCTATTGTGACAACTAGCCCCGGCCTGTCAGTCGCTCACTCTATCTATTCCTCCACTGTTTTTTCAAGCTGAGA
Source organism: Sinocyclocheilus grahami (assembly GCF_001515645.1). NCBI lineage: Eukaryota > Metazoa > Chordata > Actinopteri > Cypriniformes > Cyprinidae > Sinocyclocheilus > Sinocyclocheilus grahami. The sequence continues at coordinate 101,010 of NW_015505929.1, forward strand.
CATGAGCAGATCAGAAACACTGAGCGAGATATGAGACGGGAGGCAAATATGTGGCCCGTTTTGTCCTCATAATGACTTCAGAGCTGTGATGTGACCGTACGGCAAAAATTCAATCATGTTCTCACTCCCTAGTGATGCTGCTGGTGCTTACGGGGGCCAGGAAGGGCACAAAAACGTTCCCTAACGCAACATATGTGTTATTTAAACATTATATAAAAGCTACAGAAGTGTAATCACTTTATGGCATCTAAAGGAGGAGGAAAATGATGCTCGGGTTTGGAAAGAATTAACACTGTCCTGAAGGAGCTGCTCACTATCATCAGTAGCCTACTGATATAGTCTCTTATGAATAAATTATTTAATATCTGCACACTGATTGTGGTTCTGTTGCTTTTTGTTGCTTTGGTATTAATAATAGCAACAGATGAGACTGTAATGTAAATAATTGACGTTTGCTTGTATTATCCAGACAGAGCATGCATATTCTTGTGCATTTTGCTTCATTTACTGTCCTGAAGGAGCTGCTCACTATCATCAGTAGCCTACTGATATAGTCTCTTATGAATAAATTATTTAATATCTGCACACTGATTGTGGTTCTGTTGCTTTGGTATTAATAATAGCAACAGATGAGACTGTAATGTAAATAATTGACGTTTGCTTGTATTATCCAGACAGAGCATGCATATTCTTGTGCATTTTGCTTCATTAGCTGAAATACATAAGATAAAACTGTGTTTGATAGCTGTACTGAAGACTGAGCGTCCCTTTGTGGACATTTGAGGAAATGCAATAGGGTAGATCAACAACATCAATTTTAGGTCACAATTTACTCACACACTACCTTTGTTGACAAAATGACTCCCTTTATTATTACTATTTTCCACATTTTAAAGAATTCTTTACTGATGGAGAAGTATTTGAGTGTCTAACAAAAGCACAAAACAGCATATTACCAGGTACGGAGTCAATGCAATCTTGCTTCCTAAGGGACTAATTTACTTCCTATTTTTTTGAAGGCTCACTTGAATGGATCATTGTGTTAAGACAGCTAAACTTTGTTCAATTATCTTGAATAAAATTAAGCTAAATGCCAACTTTACGGATAGTTTTCCAGAAAAGAGATGACGACAAGAAAACCACGAAACAGAAAACTGAAAATTGTCTGTGTATTCTCAAGACCTCCTTATATACCACTCTCACAGGCCTAGTACAAGTTGAGATGGATTGATGTGAAGTGCAGAGTAAATTTGAGCTGGCTGATAAGCCCTAATCTTGAATAACTCCACTAATGCGACTCCATTAAAATCCATTTTGAGACTTGGATCTGGCTCAGCGTGTGGGCCATAAATCAACATGCAATATTCAGAGGGGGTAAAGATCGAAGAGAATCACACAACCCTCAGGATACTACTTAATACAAAACACTGAATTTGTAAGAAATGGGCCTTTCTGATTTTGCAGAAGAAAAAAATGTCTGACCTCCAAGCCTGGTGTGACAGTGGCGAGTCTGGCGACTTCAGGATTTGGGCTGGGTCATTTTTCAAGGCTATTGACCTCCACTAAAATTCTGCAGAAAACAAAAGTGAGAAGTTTTTTGGATGTCAAAACATTCCAGATAATTCCAGATTGGTTCAGATAAAACACTACATGAAGGTTCTAATTAGATTCAAAAGAACGTTTTACTTCCTAGCTCCTTAAATCATCATTGGAACCAAGAAACCAATATGTTGACAAGCAAAAACTAATAATGTCACTTTTAAATGTTTCAAAAGAATCATACAGCCTACTGAAGAACCATATATAGTGAAGGACTTTAAGACTTAAAAGTCATCTTGTGATTATCAGTATTGAAAACAGTAGTGCTACTTAATATTTTTGTGGATACCCTGATTTTCAGGACTCTTCAATAAATAAAAAGTTCAAAAGAAAAGTGTTTATGTGAAACAGAATTTTTTTGTTACATTATACAGTGCATGTATTTACTCTAATTTTTGATCAGTTTAATGCATCCTTGAAGAATAAAAATATTAATTTCTTTCAAAAAATAAAAATAAAAATCTTACTGACCCCAAACAGCAGTTTACAATAAACGGTGCTGGTCATTCTGTATGGCACTGGCAAGATCAGTACACATATCTGGGACTGAGTGAGAAAGGTCATCAACTTATGGCCTTTAATACATAGGGGTATTTATTTATTTTTTAAGTTAGTCCCTCCCTGGCAGAAGAACTGACTGTGTTGGTAAAAAATAAAATAGGCCTTTTAATGATTAGGTCACATCTATAGGTTTTACTTTCAGCGCAAATGGATGCAAGTCAATAGGTCACTGCTGAGTTCACAGTGTACCTTTATTATGTATTTAGTGGAGGATGTCTTTAAAAGGAGATTTAATTAATAGTGAGAGTGGCAGTTTAAGTGGGAGATGGGTATGTGTTGAGATAAGAAATAAGATAGGAAGAGGAGGACGACTGATATGTGTGTAAGGAACAAGAAAGCATATATAGAGGTTATAGTGGAAAATAACTTGATTAAATCTATGATAAATGAACATCTAGTACCTGAATGTGAACAAATTAAAGTGCCCCTATTATGAATTTTTGAAAATTACCTTTCATGCAGTGTGTAACACATCTCTAAGTGAATGAAAACATCCTGCAAAGTTTTAAATCTGAAAGTGCACCGTGTATAAAGTTATTGTCTCTCCAAGAAAGAGTCGACTCTGAATCATTGAAACGAGTCGTTTTTAAAACGAATCCCAAGCCGTTTCATGTTGACGTCAACATGAAAAATTAGCATATTGCCCGCCCACTTGGTCTTTTCGCATTGGTCTGAATGAAAATGCAAATTCATTCTTTGCCACTAGGTACCGCTTTTGGAGTGTAAAAATAGCGGTTTTCCCGGTAACGCTGTACACAAAGCAGCACTGGCTCACAAACCCTGCTTTATCAGGCATTACAGACATGATGAAATGAAAATGAGACCAATCGGACCAATCGGACCAATCATGCAGATTAGCATCACGCAAAGGAGGGGTCTGGAAAAATGAATCGTTGAGCGAATGGTTTGGGAGTCGTTGAGCAAGTAAGGTAAAAATTAATGCATATTATAAGACAATGAAATTGTTTTTTGACCTTGCATACATGTCAACCTGTTGTTGGGGACTCCCAAAACCAAAATATGAACCTTTCATTAGCCATAATATGGGCACTTTAAGTCTTTATTGGAGCAGGTCAGTTCAATCGGCGGCCATCTTGGTTGTGCTATTTTCTAGGCATGCTAATACAGCTTCTATGTACCTGACTGGAGAGAGACAGAATGTCCAAATTACATATTTTGTCATACATTTGGTTTCTTTAGCTCAAATTATACTGAAAAACTCCTTTACATTCACATTAGCTAGCCCAGCTAAAGCTAGTAAAAAAAAGAGAAAAAAAACAGGCTTTTTCAAAAAAGCTCTTTTGACTGAAAGGAAGACTTCCATTCCCATAGCTGTCCTACTGAGTGATTTCTCCTGCTATACTGATATGTCTATCAAAAAAATTTAAATATATGACAAAGTATATTAGAAATTGTAATATTTTCACCCAGTTATAACAATGAAATCCATTTTACGCTAACACAAGAGATTCTAGGTGGATATACCGTCTGAATGTTTAGTCATTTCCTTCTTCAGTAAGACTCAGAGAAAGCATTCTAAGTGCTGTGTTCTAGAACCTGGGTGAGGATGGTATCTAAGACATCACTGTTGTAGTCCACATGCTCAAGATGAAGAGAGGGAATGAAAGACACCAGCAGACGACTCAGGTTCAGACGCAGTGTCCTCAGTTTGGAGCTGTCGTCTTTCTCTTCCTTTCCTCTCTGGCTGTGTTCCCTGAGCTCTGACAGTTGACTCCTCAGCTGATGACAGAGCGCAGAAAGCCTGCTCTTCTCTTCTTCTTCATTCGCGTCTTTGCATTAACTTCGTTAAAATTAAAATAAAATCTACTCCTGCAAATAATTAAATTAGCTTTTGGTGTGCACACCATAAAAATAAAATAAATCTAAAATTACATCTACTGTATATAGAGGTATTTAAAAAAATAAAAATGGTAAAAGCAGATAAACTAAATTACTAAAACGTACAAAAAATGTAAAATATAAAAGTAGTATATAAATAACACTAAAACAAGTCTCTCTATTGTTTACCCATTTGCAAACTTTTTGAATAATGAAAAGTAACTTGAATAATATAGGTAACATTTTACAACTAGTGTGTCAAAAACTAAAACTGAACTAAAACTAAAACTAAATTAAACCTAAAGAGTAACATAAAAAAACGACAAAAGCACATAATAAAATAATTTAAAAAATAAAAATAAATTAAACCTAAATACTAATATTTAAAGAAATCACATTATAAAATTACTAAACATTAAAATAAAATAAAAAATATATAATAATAAAAGACATCCGTTACATTAATGCACTATGAACTAACATAAACAAACAATGAATAATCTTGTTTTTCTAAACTAACATTAACAAAGGTTAATAAATGGTTAATAAATGCTTTATATATAGCTATATATATATATTGTTCACATATATTGTTTGTGGTTACTTCATGTTAACTAATGCATTAACTAATGTTAACAAATGAGACCTTATTGTAAAATGTTATTGTCACAACTTCTAATAATAATTGAGGGTAGTGAAAAGAAACGTCTTACTAACAAACGTCCCAAAGCTCAAATCGATCCCCTCTGCCTGCTACCCTGCTGATGAGCTGGTTCCTTTCGTCCTCCAGGGCGGCGCTGTGCTCTCTAAGCCCCTCTAGTTCCTGACGGCAAGCGTCTCTCTCCTCCGCCGTCTCGTTCATCAGCTCCATTAGCTCATCCTGCCACTGTTGCCCCTCTGCCAAGTTACATTCCTCTTCCTCCTGCTCTTCTTCATCATCAACATGACCTTCATGATGCACCACCCCTTTCTTCTCATTTTTCAGGGGCAATTCAATTATCTGCTCCGCAGCTGAGCTGTATTCCCTCCCTGTCCCAGATGATGCATCTCTTTCACATGTCTCTTCTGCAGCGGCGGGTCCCTGATGCGACTCAATTCCTTCCATCATGCCACACGCGGCTTTGTTCAAGAGTGTGTCGGATTGAGTGAGAGGCTTTCTGTCCTCATTCAAAGCAGGCCAGTGTGTCTGAGAGGAGCGCTCTTGTGGTGGGGTGAGAGAGAGGACAGGAAAGGATGGCGTCACCTCCATCTGAGTTTCTGTGGCAGAAAACTTCTGCTTTGCTCTAGAAATAGTGAAATAAAACAAAAAAACCTGAAATAAATGTTATATAAAACATGTTTCTATAGAAATACAAATGAACAAACACCAGTTATATTATTCCTATACCTTCTTAGAGAGTTGAAGACAGCAGTCAGGTTAATGAGGGGCAATGGAGACTTCTCAGCTAAAGACAGTCCTATGAAAATAAATAAACAAATAATCTTTCAGAATATATGGTAGTGCAACATGAAATGAATACCTAAAGGAATAGTTCACCTCATTCCAAAATTATGCATTCAATTATGCATTGTGTTACTCTATGGATGTGTGTATATTTTTTATTCAAAAATTGTGTTGTTTTTTGGTTCAGAAAATGAAAGTCGGTGGGGTTTAATGTTGTTGACTTTTACTGTAGGGACAAAAACAGTAGAAACATTCTTAAAATATCTTCTTTTGTAGAGGGAAGAAAGTCCTTTCATGTTATGAGTGAGTCCTCTCATGTGGATATGGAAGCCCATTTCCGCCACTGAATAAAAAAATTTAAAAAAGGTAATTGCGACTTTTTATCTCACAATTCTGACTTTTTTTCACAGCATTGTGAGATATAAACTCGCAATTGCGAGTTATAAAATCAGAATTTGGACTTTTTTCTCAGAATTGCATGATATAAACTCACAATTGCGAGCTATAAAGTCAGAATTGTGAATTTATATCTCGCAATTCTGACTTTTTTTCTCGCAATTCAGAATTGTGAGATATAAACTCACAATTGCGAGTTAAAAAAGTCAGAATTGTGTGATATAAACTCGCAATTGCGAGTTAAAGTCCAATTCTGAGGGGGGGGGGACTGATATGTTCTCAGAATTGCGAGTTTATATCTCAAGTCTGAGAAAAAAAGTCAGAATTACGAGATATAAAGTAAAAAGTTTATATCTCGCCGTTCTGACTTTATTTCTCAGAATTGCGAGTTTATATCACGCAATTCTGAGAAAAAAAAGTCAGAATTGTGAGATAAAACGTCACAATTACCTCTTTTATTTTTTATTCAGTGGCGGAAACGGGCTTCCATATGTGGATGAGTAAATGATGACAGAATTTAAATTTTTGTGTGGACTATCCCTTTAAGGCTTGAATGAAGTGTGAGATTTTAAAAGAAGAATTGAATTTACATTTAAAAGTTGCATGTTACACTACCATTCAAACATTTGGGGTCAGTAAGTTTTTTTTTTAAAGATCATTTTATTTATTCATTTTATTATAAACTCGCAATTGCGAGTTAAAGTCCAATTCTGAGGGGGGGGGGACTGATATGTTCTCAGAATTGCGAGTTTATATCTCAAGTCTGAGAAAAAAAAGTCAGAATTACGAGATATAAAGTATAGAGTTTATATCTCGCAGTTCTGACTTTATTTCTCAGAATTGCGAGTTTATATCTCAAGTCTGAGAAAAAAAGTCAGAATTACGAGATATAAAGTATAGAGTTTATATCTCGCCGTTCTGACTTTATTTCTCAGAATTGCGAGTTTATATCACGCAATTCTGAGAAAAAAAAGTCAGAATTGTGAGATAAAACGTCACAATTACCTCTTTTATTTTTTATTCAGTGGCGGAAACGGGCTTCCATATGTGGATGAGTAAATGATGACAGAATTTAAATTTTTGTGTGGACTATCCCTTTAAGGCTTGAATGAAGTGTGAGATTTTAAAAGAAGAATTGAATTTACATTTAAAAGTTGCATGTTACACTACCATTCAAACATTTGGGGTCAGTAAGTTTTTTTTTTAAAGATCATTTTATTTATTCATTTTATTATTAATTTCATTTAATAAAATATCAATTAAATTGATCAGAAGTAACAGTATATACATTTATAATGTTACAAAAGACTTCTATTTCATATAAATGCTGTTCTTTTGAACTTCATCATAGAATCCTTAAAAAAGTATCACAGTTTCCACTAAAATATTAAGCGACTGTTTAAAATACTGTTTCTTGAGCACCAAATCAGCATATTAGAATGAGTTCTCAAGGATCATGTGACACTGAAGTTACTTATTTAACTATTTTTGATCAAAGAAATGCAACCTCAGAGAGCACAAGAGACGTATTCGAAAATCTTTAACAAATCTTTATTGACCTCAAATTTTGTATTGAAATTTTTTTTTTTATATAAGTAAATGTGAAAATTTACACAAGTTTATTTTTCACATACTTAACCCAAATGCAAAAAACACCATCACATGCTCAAATTTAGCATTTTTCAAAATGTGACCTTCAGTGTTTATTCTCCAAAACGACTGAGGAAAATACTAGACACACACACTGACTGTCATGAATAGTTTCAGGGGTCTCTAATGAGGCATTTCATTAACACAACCAAAAGCCACATCAGAGCCTCTGAAACCGCGCAGTAAGGTGGGTCTAAGCTATTTTAGTACAGCTTTTATGTGGCATTGCATCTTTCCCAGACATAACAGAGCCCGGTGGATGTCTGGGTGCCCGAGTGGTTATTAACGCTGGTCGCTCTTGAGTCTGTGAGCTCGGAAAGGAGAACACAAGATTCTGGTATTGCTTTTTGGTGAATAATCAGTTTACAATGGCTTTTACAAATGTTGATTCATTAGCATTTGCTACTTGGTTCTCTAGTTGAGTAGGTTGTAAATGTTCTTACATCTGGAACGTTCTCCTCAAGAAGACTCTTTGAATTTCTCCTGCTGAGTAAATACAGAATGTGACAAATATCATAACGGTTCTGGCATTCTTAATAACATCATGAAACTATCAGTAACAGTGACAGTATAACTTACTGGTGTTTAAAGGGTTTAGGGTACGACTTCTGATCTTCCTCCTAATCCTCTAGTTCTTCCTCAACCAAGCAGCTCCTGTGTAGAGCTCAGAGTAAGATGACAATAAAACAAACAATAAGCATGTTGAGAAAGCCAGCAAGGAGGTAGGCATAACAAAACAAAACTTCAAATCGTATGGGGCTCAACTGAAAATACTGAATCCAATGACCTAGAAGCAATGGCAGTTTTTCTTTCCATCTGTTGAACACAAATATTTGGCTTCCTTTGGGTTCCTTTAACCTTCATACATCTTCTCAGATATCTCAGACCCACTGAAACCCCTCCTTTTCACTCATGATATCATGGCATAACTATTTTGTTTGCCGTCACCTGAACTGTGGGTCACAGGTCATGCTGCAGAACCATTTATCCAGCAGCTCAATGATGGCATCTGGAAGCCTCCTCCACGTCAGGCAGCCGTCACACTGAACCCACACTTGATCTGGAACTTTCCTTTCAGAAGAAGACACAGGTAAGATTATGAAATATTAAAGGGATAGTTCAGCTAAAAGTGAAAATTCTGGGAAAAAAAACATTCCCTCACCCTCATATTTTTCCAAAACCTAGACTTTTTTCATCCAAGGAACAGAAAAGGAGAAACTTTGAAAAATGTGGTTTACGATGGATGCAGACAGGAGCATTCAAGCTTCAGAAAACACACAAATCACCAAAGATTATGAAATGAATGCATGTGCCTACTATATTCTTTGCGTGAGAATTTTGAATAAATCAGCTGATCCAGTTCACAAAACTGGTCTGAATGATTCATTCACAAATTACTTCATACCTACAGATCACTTGATGAACAAACAAACTGTTTAAAAAACAAAAAGTAGAGCTATGTTGGATGTGACCATTTTCAATGTACAATTACTTACATTTAGGCCTGTATTGTTGCCAAAGGTCACTGTGCAATTTTAAAATATTTGTAATTCAAAGCGTATGGCCCACTTTTTTTCTTTTTCTTTTTGCACCTTAAAAGCTAGTATTATTTCCATTTAGCTTTCATTCATTTCAGTTTTACTCATTTTAATACCTAAACGTTTATTTCAGTTAGTTGCCATGGCAACATTTTAAATGTTCATTTATGTTTTTCATCTAATATTTCCATTTTATTTTAATTCTGCTTTATTTTAATTACTGAAAATGATTTTTAATTGTTTTAGTTAATAGCAACAGCACTGCTTTTGTGTTCCATAGAGAAAGTCACTCAGTGTTGGGGAAAGTGACTTTTAAAAGTAATGCATTACAATATTGTGCTACTCCATAAAAAGTAACTTTCTAAATTGCATTACATAGTTACTTTTTATGGAAAGTAATGTATTATGTTACTTTTGCTTTACTTTTTGTCACCTGGGCTGGGCTTGCTCATTTGTTTTTTTTAATAACAAAAAAAAACCAAAGTTATATTTTTGAAATTGTTAAAGGGGTCATATGATGCGATTTCAAGTTTTTCTTTCTCTTTGGAGTGTTACAAGCTGTTCGTGAATAGATAAGATCTCTAAAGTTGCAAAGACTAAAGTTTCAAACCCAAAGAGATATTCTTTATAAAAGTTAAGACTGGTCCACGCCCTCCTAAATCGCCTTGTTCAAACACGCCCCCATGTCTATGTCACTATGTGGGAAGATTTGCATACCGTCGCCCAAATGTTCACACAAAGAAAGAAGGCGTAACTTTATTGTTGCTGCCGCCGCCTCCATGTTGTGAAGACGCTGTGTGTTTCGTTTGTGAAAGCGAAACTACTTTGTTTAGCCTTCCAAAAGAGGACACGACTAGAAATCAGTGGTTAAGTTGTATTTACAACACTGTTCCAGAACACTTCAACCCAAATATTCAGATGTGTGCAGCACATTTTATGGAGGACTGTTTCCTGATCCTGG
>NW_015505929.1:113880-116469 GCF_001515645.1 Sinocyclocheilus grahami
CCCAAATGTTCACACAAAGAAAGAAGGCGTAACTTTATTGTTGCTGCCGCCGCCTCCATGTTGTGAAGACGCTGTGTGTTTCGTTTGTGAAAGCGAAACTACTTTGTTTAGCCTTCCAAAAGAGGACACGACTAGAAATCAGTGGTTAAGTTGTATTTACAACACTGTTCCAGAACACTTCAACCCAAATATCCAGATGTGTGCAGCACATTTTATGGAGGACTGTTTCCTGATCCTGGGAGAGTAGACTACAATGCTGGAGTTCTGGCTCACAGACTGCAAGTACGTTTTCATATTTAAAGAATTTGCCACTGACGATTCAAACGCGAGTTTTGGGCAGTGTAGAGTAGCGCTTGTTGTTTGTCATTTCTCTGATCACAAATGCAGACATGGTTTTATGTTTACACGGCGCAACACAACGCGTAAAAAGACAGTATAAGTCATTATAATCTGTTATTATGTCCCCACTGCATGCAACAAATGCCTCGTTTATAATGGGTTTTAATGCTTTTGTCTCGTCGCTCCATCACAGTATGGTAAGGGGCGTAACATTCCCGTCACACGCTTGAGGTATCAGGCCAATCCCAATGCACTTGATAGCTGGCCAATCAGAGCACACCTCGATTTTTACACCAATGAGCTTTGTAAAAATCAACGCGTTTCAAAAAGGTGGGGCATAGAGGAGAAACAATAATGTGCAGTATGTGGAAAATAATGTGTTTTTTGAACCTTAAACCGCATAAACACATTTCATTACACCAAATACACAAAATAATGTTCTTTTTAGCAACATCATATGACCCCTTTAAGGCCCTTACACACCAAAAGTGAAATAATAAGCCTCGGGCTGAAGTAAGTGCCTCTGCATGTCTGCATGTCTCTCCCAATTTCTGTCAACATGGGAACAGGAGAGGTGTCAGTAAATAAGTGGGAAAACAAAGTAACATTTGTTACTTATTTGAAAAAGTAACTCAGATATTGTCTTAAATTTAAATGTAATGCATTACTTTACTAATTACTTGAAAAAGTAATCTGATTACGTAACTTGAGTTACTTGTAATGTGTTACCCCCAACGCTGTTGGGGATTGGAACAACATAAGGGTGAATAAATAATGACAGATTTTTATTTTTGAGTGAACTATTCCTTTAAATTAGCTAGAAATGTCCTTTAAACCCTGTGATATTTTGGTTACTGACAGGTTATTGACGGCACTACTCACAACACATCCTCTATTGCTACTGTGCACTTTGGGTCCTCTTTCTTTCATTTGTAGCGGATTTCGTTCCAATACTCCTCCAGCTTTATGCTGAGGTTGTGCATGATCTTCCTGTACAAAATAGTGCCTTTCCATCAAAGTAACCCAAGGGCATCATTTGGGGTAAATACCAGCAGAGTGATAAACAGCGTTTGTTGAGCGCACCTGTATTTATCGGTGTCATCAAAGTCTTGCTTGTTGTGAGTGGGCTGAAGGAAATTGCACTCTATAACACCAATAAAGCCCACACCTTTTCTTTCAGCCTGTTATAAACACAAACCATGGCTTTTAGTATTGAATTTATAGGTAAAGGAAGCAGAAGAAACATGCAATCATTTCTGGTTACCTTACATTGGCAGCTCACATATGGCTTTATTGGCCTGTTCTTATGATACATCATAATCCCATAATGCTCTTTGCTTTTGGTGTTGTATCCGAAAGTGATGCGTACACACTTGTTCTGAGCCCTGAGTTAAGAAATGTTGAGACGGTAATAATGTTATATGTGACCAGAGGCGGACAGTAACTAAGTACATTTACTTGAGTATTGTACTTAAGTACACTTTTTGAGTATCTGTACTTTACTTGAGTATTATTTTTTCTGGGAACTTATGACTTTAACTTCACTACATTTGAAAGACAAATATTGTACTTTTCACTCCACTACATTTCTATCAAGGTCCTCGAAGTAGAAAGTCGTTACTATGTAGCAGCTTTGAAAGTCAGTGGGTGATTTTTTTCTTCTCTATAACCTGACTTTCTTTTTTTTCAGACAGTTTATCAGTAATCACTCTTGTAGGGCTACATGAAGTGATTTCCCAGCATTTTATGAACACTGACCAGTTGCAAATGTGATATTTATTTACAACAATTCAATAATAGGAAGTTAATATTGTGGCATATATTAGACATGATTTAGCTAAATTGTGTAAGTGAAAATATTACCTATAAAGCCACAGAAGAACAGTTGTGCATCTCCTAATAAAACACAAAAGGTGTTGGACTTGAAGCAGCACTGCACAGACCTTTTTGTGTATGAAATCAAAGTACAGTGAGAGGGATTAGACAGCATTTTTAAAATGTTTGTTTTGATGTCAAATAAGTCTTGCTGTTTTGCTTTTTTGTCAAAGCAGTGTTGCTGTTGTAAAGTTGTACATCTACAGTTGTGTTGCTGGGTTTTAAAGCAGGTTTGATATTTTTTCTTCCTTATCACTCTGTATTTACAGGATTTCACTGTACTGTATTCAGCAGGTGTAATGTATTCTAAGTTGCTTCAGAAGTATTGCAAGTACTACGTACAACAATAAAACAGTGCATTGACATAAGAAAGGA
>NW_015505929.1:116526-161953 GCF_001515645.1 Sinocyclocheilus grahami
TTTTGTTAAAGCAGTGTTGCTGTTGTAAAGTTGTACATCTACAGTTGTGTTGCTGGGTTTTAAAACAGGTTTTTTTCCTTCCTTATCAGTCTGTATTTACAGGATTTCACTGTTCACTCTGTTCAAATGTGGATGAATGGCTACACATAGATGTGTGCACACACTGTCAGAGCTGTGTGAGATCACTACCATACGGGTGGGTAGGGGTGTTAATTTCCCACCCCCCACCCATAGGTTTTTAACATTCTAAAAGCTCTTTATTCAAAATATACTACAAGCTAGTCAGTTTATTCAGCAGGTGTAATGTATTCTAAGTTGCTTCAGAAGTATTGCAAGTATTACGTACAACAATAAAACAGTACATTGACATAAAAAAGAAAATTTACTTTTGGTACTTCTGTACTTTTATTTAAGTAACAATCTGTCTTTACAACTTTTACTTGTAGTGGAGTAATATTTGACCAGCAGTATCTGTACTTTCACTCAAGTAATGGAGTTGAGTACTTTGTCCGCCTCTGTATGTGACCCTGGACCACAAAACCAGTTTTAAGTCGCTGGGGTTTACTTAATAGCCAAAAATATGGGTCAAAATGATAGATTTTTCTTTTATGCCAAAAATCATTAGGATATTAAGTAAAGATCATGTTCCATGAAGATATTTTGTAAATTTCCTACCATAAATATATCAAAACGTAATTTTTGATTAGTAATATGCATTGCTAAGAATTTGGACAACTTTAAAGGTGATTTTCTCAGTATTTAGATTTTTTTTTGCACCCTCAGATTCCAGATTTTCAAATACTTGTATCTCGGCCAAATGTTTGTCCTATCCTAACAAACCATACATCAATGGAAAGCTTATTTATTCAGCTTTCAGATTACATTTTTTTTTTTTAATTGACCCTTATGACAGGTTTTGTGGTCCAGGGTCACATATGTATGTGCACTCTAAAAAAAAAATTATAATAATATATTTTGTAAGGATACAAGGAATGAGGGTCTGTAGTTGTCCTGCGCAATATGACCCAGACTTTTGGATATCAGTTGACTCTTCACTCTTTGCCCTCAAATAATGATTTGCATGCAAGGCTTCAGGTATAAGATGCTACAGTATGCCTACAATTACAAAAACATAAAGAACCAATATTCCTCCTAACCCGTCACCAAACAGTCCTCCAATTTACATATTTGCCTCTTTTAATAAAAACAAAGATACGATAATGTAGACCTCTACTAATGTTTGCATATCATACATATGCCACATTCTTGCTCATCTGGGGTCACTTTCTGGGGTCATGTTGCTCTTGTCACTGATGTTCGCCCTGATCAGAATGTCATACTTTTCTGTGTCAAAGTCAAATTCAGTCTCGACATTTGTGGTCCTGAAAAAAAACACAATTTACACACTAGCTACTCTTTAAAAGCTTGGGGTCAGTACGATTTGTTTTTATTTTTGAAAAAAGTCTCTCATCCTCAACACTTTTGAAAAACACTTTTTGCCTCACAATACTGACTTTTTTGTTTACATCTCACAAATTTGTTTGTTTTTGTTTTCATTATGGAATTAAAAAAAAATAATTAAAAGGATAATTGTGACTTTAGGTCTCATAATTCAGACTTTTCTTCTCAGAATTGCAGTGTATAACTATGTAGTTATAAACTTGCAATTGTGAGCTCATATCTTTCAGTTCTACATTTATTTCTCGAAACAAAGTATGAATTGTGAGATACACTCTCATTTAAAAAAAATAATAGTTATGATAAACAAAGTTGCATTTTTTTTTATTCTGTGGCAGAAACGGGCTTTCATAGCTCAACAAGGCTGCAGTAATTTGATCCAAAAATACAGCAAAAACAGTACTACTGAGATATTATTGCAATTTAAAGTAAGTTTCCTATTTTAATATAAAATTGAATTTATTCCTGTGATGGTGAAGCTGAATTTTCAGCATAATCAGCATCCAGTCTTCAGTGTTACACGATCCTTCAGAAATCATTCTAATATGCTGATTTGCTACTCAATGAACATTTTTATTAATGGTAAAAACAGCTGTACTGCTTAATATTTCTGAAGGATCATGTGACACTGAAGACTGGAGTAATGATGCTGAAAATTCAGCTTTGCATCACAGGAATAAATTACATTTCAAAATATTTTAATATGGAAAACAATTATTTTTAACTGTGATAATATTTTGATACATTTTGATCACATAAATGCAGAGCACAAGAGATTTCTTTGAAAAACTTTTAAAATATTGTACCAACCCTAAACTTTTGAACAGTACATCCACAGCAGTATATCACACATCTGATCATACACTTTCATTAAGAGATTACTTAACCTGGTCGAAAGTTTACACTAATAAGCAGCTGCATTCATTCACAGCATGATAAGTATAGTGATTACAAGAAGCCAATTAGGTGTCCTTAATTATTCTGGCAGTGGGCCCCAGCACTCCAGTGTTGGTTTAATGTTATAGGCTTTTAGTGCTAATGACATAAGACCACTGTGAATCCCTTGAATTAACTGAATAAGAGTTCTTAATTCTCTCGCAATTATAGCAACCAGTAATTACAAGTCCATTTAACACACTTTTACTTGCTGTACTTAAAATGAATAATAAATTAGCTTAAGTGAATGGACAGCCTGTAGTTAATAGTTATGATAAACAAAGTTGCATTTTTTTTAATTCTGTGGCAGAAACGGGCTTTCATAGCTCAACAAGGCTGCAGTAATTTGATCCAAAAATACAGCAAAAACAGTACTACTGAGATATTATTGCAATTTAAAGTAACTGTTTCCTATTTTAATATAAAATTGAATTTATTCCTGTGATGGTGAAGCTGAATTTTCTGCATAATCAGCATCCAGTCTTCAGTGTTACACAATCCTTCAGAAATCATTCTAATATGCTGATTTGCTACTCAATGAACATTTTTATTAATGGTAAAAACAGCTGTACTGCTTAATATTTTTGTGAAATTCATAAGAAAATTTTGTGAGACATCTCTGAAAGTTTACAGCAATTATTTGAAAGAGAAATATTCTGTAACACTATAAATGTCACTTTTGATCAACATAATGAATCTTTTCTGAATAAAAGTTTTAAATACTTTTTTTTTTTTTTTTTAAGTCAGTCATTTAATCCATCCATTTCTGTAAGTATTTTCTTAATACTTTTCAGCAAAGATGCATTTAATTGATCAAAAGTGACAGTAAAGACTAATAAAAATATATAAAATTTATATTTCAAATAAATACTGTTTTAAACTTTCTTTTTATCAAAGAATCCTAAAAACAATGCGTCACGGTTTTTAAAAATATTAAGCAGCACAACTGTTTTCAACAATAATAATTAGAAATGTTTCTTGAGCAGCAAATCAGCATATTAGAATGATTTCTGAAGGATTGTGTAACACTGAAGACTGGATGCTGATTATGCAGAAAATTCAGCTTCACCATCACAGGAATAAATTCAATTTTATATTAAAATAGGAAACAGTTACTTTAAATTGTTGATTCACAGCATGATAAGTATAGTGATTACAAGAAGCCAATTAGGTGTCCTTAATTATTCTGTAGTGGGCAGTGGGCCCCAGCACTCCAGTGTTGGTTTAATGTTATAGGCTTTTAGTGCTAATGACATAAGACCACTGTGAATCCCTTGAATTAACTGAATAAGAGTTCTTAATTCCAGTAATGCACATGACTCCAGTCCATCAATTCTTGATGAATCTTGAAAAGCTACATGTTTGTAACAAACATAAAGCTGTTGGACTCTCATCATAACGGCACCCATTCACTGCAGAGGATTCATTGGGGAGTAAGTGATGCAATGCAAAATTTTTCCAAATCTGTTCCAATGAAGAAACAAACTCACCAACAACTTTGATGACCTCAGGTTGAGTACATTTTCTGTAATTTTCCACTTTTTTGGTGAACTATTCCTTTAAGACCACATAATTTTTGGTTGTTAACTGATATTCAATTGGTCAATCACCAAAACCTTGATCAAATTTTAAAGCTTTTTGTGTAATATTTACAAAAACGAAGTACACAATGCCTATTGTAACTTTTTGGAATACCTAAAGTCTTCTGTCAAGGGTTCAGTCTGGGTTCAGCCCAAAACTTTCTAGAAATAGCCTATCTAAATCTTGATGGTTCACTCTGGTGTGTCTGAACTTGCTTTGCGACACAAACGCACACGATTACTCTTTCTAGCTCTCACCATGGCTGCACTTTCTTCTCTGAAACAAACTGCCCATGGGGCTCTTTAGCCCCAGCAGGCAGCAATGCCAAGTACACTGGAGTGACGGCGCCCTCATCTGGTGACTTGGTTGCATTTGGTCCAGCCATGTCAGTCCTGACCCATCCTGGACAGCAGGCATTGCATAGGATCTCATCTCCAGGCCTCTCTTTTGTCAGATTTCGGGCCAGGATTCTAGTCAGGGTGGTGAGGGCAGTTTTGGAGACCCCATATGCAGTGCTAGGCCAACCTTGCTCTGCGTGACGCCCATCCTGAGCGTCACGGACGAATTGCTCCATCAACCCAACTAGCTCTTCCTCTGTAATGTCATCGCTTCGGAAACGGGCCTGGAGTTCTGGACTGCAGCGGCTTAAAGCCACCGAGCCCATTACGCTGGAGACATTCACCATCCGACCTAGAAAGAAATATGAGTGTTTGAGGGAAGAAAATCACCAGACAAGCAGGTTCTGCAAGGTGTAACTGACATGACTTACCTCCTGGTTTGACAATGGGCAGGAACACATTGCACATATCTCTAGTAGCAAAGAAATTAGTCTTCAATGTCACATCTGCTTGGATGCCAAAGGGGGCCGTGTCTGCCACTGCCATGAAGAAATAAAGCATTGTTAATGTTTTTATTTCACATAACACAGTAGATTCATTTATGAAAGCATCTTAACACTTCTTGTGGTCTTTTTGTGATTTTGTGGGACTTGCTATATGAACACAAAAAGCATGGATGTGACTAGAAAAAGCCACCATTTCAAATGAATGGAAAATGCAAAAACATACGGAGCCATTTTTAGGGGTACAATCTAAAAATCAGCTAAAATCAAGTAGTTTTTTGATCATGTTTAAATATATACAGTATACAAACGCAAGCCTAATAAAATGAAGAAATTACATCTGAAAATATTCTTATAAGTAACTAGGCAATACACATATGCGACCCTGAACAACAAAACCAGTCATGAGACGCTGGGGTATATTTGTAGCAATAGCCAACAATATATTGTACGGGTCAAAATTATACATTTTTCTTTTATGCCAAAAATCATTAGGATATTAAGCAAAGATATTTTGTAAATTTCCTACCGAAAATATATCAAAACGTAATTTTTTGATTAGTAATATGCATTGCTAAGAACTTCATTTGGACAACTTTAAAGGTGATTTTCTCAATATTTAGATTTTTTTTTTTGCACCCTCAGATTCCAGATTCCAGATAGTTGTATCTCGGCCAAAATTTGTCCTATCCTAACAAACCAAACATCAATGGGTAGCTTATTTATTATTTATTCAGATGATGTCTAAATCTCAATTTTAAAAAAAATTGACACTTATGGCTGGTTTTGTGGTCCGGGGTCACATAATTGTAGGGATATTTATATATTATTCAGGCATCTGGTAGTTTAACCATTATATTATATATGATTTTTGTTATTTCTCCCACCAGATGCTTCCAATCTGCCTTCCATGCATTGGATTTTAACTACCTGTGCTCTGTTTTTAACTGTAATAACTGTAGAAAATAAGAGTTTTATATAATATTTGCGTGTGTGTGTGTGTGTGTGTGTGTGTGTATACACTGAGTTCAGATGCAAAAGCCTCTTAGTGTCGTTTAAAATTTTCTTCTAAAATGAGCATTTTTATCAGGCTTCTTCTGTGTGTAGGTTCAGTAATTTCACTTCATTGGCAATGAATAGGTTCAAGAGTTAATTTCTGATTAAATGATTTACTCTTGAAGGCGATGCCAGCGTTGTTGACGAGCACGTCGAGGCCGCCGTACTTCTCTGTGAAGAAGTCCCGCGCGGAGCGGACGCTGTCGGGGTCGTTGATGTCCAGCCGCTGAAAGAGCGGTGCCAGCCCCTCCTTCCTCAGACTGTCCACAGCAGCGGTTCCTCGACCGACATCCCGAGCTGTCAGGTACACGTCTCCGGCGAAATCCTTGCACATTGCCCGCACGATTGCGAAGCCGATGCCTTTATTTCCACCAGTGACCAGAGCTACTTTACTGCTGTTCATTGCTGCGATGTGTCTGCAGTGGAAGAGAAACTGAAAATAAGACCGTATTCCGTGACATAAACAGCAGCCTAACTGATAAAATAACGACATTAAATGCATTTGGGAAACGTATGCATGATTAAAAGAAAACTCGTACCTGTTCTACTCCGCGGTGATCAATTCACTTTTGTTTGTTTTTTTGGTGTGCGTCGCTACTGACTGCGCATGCGCGTAGGAATACGCTTATATAAAGGATTGCTGTTGATGTCTATGTCATGTGCATTAAGTTTTGCTTGCTGATATAGCAACAGTTATGAGCTGTAAATCTTTTTTTTTTTTACGAAAATATTTATTTAAATTTTCTATACGTTCGAAGACAGTGACGTAACGACGCCTGAAGCACGTGATCCGGCTGTGTTTTTGACCATGTGGATGTGGATTTTGTTTCTAACTGCGGAATAGAATGACATTACACCCGATATAAGCTTTAGGTAGTGCCGTTATATGGAAGCTTTAAGATGAATAAACCTGGCTGCCGCGCTGGGAGAAGAGCGAGGAAAAAAAGACGGGAAAAACACGAGGATGTATACAAAGGTTAGTTATTCAGTTTCTATGCTGATACATTGTAGTGTAGTATAGTATATGAAGTTTAAATGAATGTTTTATTTGTATTTTACTCCTGTAGTGACTCTGACTCACGAAGCTCAGTTTGTTGTTTTGAGGAGATGGCTAAAAGGAAAAGGATTCACCTCACAGACTCTCATCCCTGTCAACTTCCATGGCAAGTAGACAGTTTCAATGGTAGAGAGCTTGAAAAATACATTTTCACACGTAGTAGTTACTAACTCTTATATTCCCCCCCCTTAGATACTGGAAGAGGGCTTATGGCAAATCAAACTATCAAGGTAATTATTTGTATGAGTGTGTGTGTGTGTGTGTGCGCGCGCATGCATATGTGCATAGGTCCAAAATCTGAAACCACATTGAAAATATGTTTATTTGTTACCTTTGCAGGCCAAAGACAGTGTGATTTCCTTGCCTGAGAAATGCTTCCTGACCACCGAGACAGTTCTCAAGAGTTACATGGGTGACTATATAAAAAGGTATTTTGGACTGATTGTAATATTGTATTACATTACATTTAAAAAATCTATCTCATATATATATAAAATATATACATACATACTGTTGTGCTATTACATTTTTTTTAAATGGACCATGAGGGATCAATAGTGTATTTGTTCTTGGTTTCTCTCTTTTTCTACTTGTAGATGGCATCCTCCTGTATCTCCTCTTCTTGCTCTTTGTTGTTTCCTGATTGCTGAGAGACATCGTGGAGATGCATCAGAGTGGAGTCCCTACATTAATATCCTCCCAAAGACCTACACATGCCCTGTGTACTTCCGTGATGATATCATTGACCTTCTGCCGAGGAGTCTCCAGAAGAAAGCCGACGAGCAGAAAGAACAGTTTCAGGAACTCTACTGTTCTTCATTGATGTTTTTCCACTCCCTCCAGCCACTCTTCACCCAGCCCTCAGAGGAGTTGTTTACCCAGGATGCACTGCGGTGGGCTTGGTTTAGCATTAATACACGTACGGTGTACATGGAGCATGATCAGAGTGACTATCTCTCCAGGGAGAAGGATATCTATGCGCTTGCACCGTACCTGGACCTGTTGAACCACTGTCCTAATGTACAAGTAAGAGCACCTAACAGAAATACACTACTGTTCAAAAGTTTAAGGTCTGTAAAAAAAAATTTGATTTTTGAAGTCTCTTATGCTCACCAAGGCTGCATTTATTTGTTAAAAAATACAGTAAAATCAGTGATATTGTGAAATATTATTACAATTTAAAATGACTAATTTCTATTTGAATATAATTTTAAATTTTATTTATTTCTGTGATGCAAAGCTGAATTTGCAGCATCATTACTCTAGTCTTCAGTCAGTGTCACATGATCCTTCAGAAATCATTCCAATATGCAGATTTGCTGCTCCAAAAACATTTTTTCTTATTATTATCAGTATTTGAAACAGTTGTGATGTTTAATATTTTTGGTTGAAATCATGATACTTTCGTGGATGAATATAGAGTTTAAAAGAACAGCATTTATTTGGAAAAAAAAAAAAAATCTTTTGTAACAATAAAAATGTCTTTACGGTCACTTTTGATCAATTTAGTGCATCCTTGCTGAATAAAAGTATTATTTTCTTTCAAAAAAAAAAAAACTGACTTTTGAGTGGTAGTGTACTTTCCTACAAAACAATAAAATTGCATAGTTAGAACTGTAAGTAAAGACTATAAACTTTCCTTGCTGTGCAGGTTGAAGCTGGCTTTAACAAACAAACTCGCTGTTACGAAGTTAAAAGTGTTCAAGGCTGTAAGAAGTTCCAGCAAGCGCTCATCAATTACGGCCCTCATGATAATAACAGACTACTTCTGGAATATGGCTTTGTTGCCTCTGGTAACCCCCACAGTGTAGTATATGTTGATTTAGGTAAGGAAAATACATACAAATATTAAATATTCTACATGCAAATATTAAATACTATGGAACTGCATTGATCGCTGTTTGTTGTTATTGTAGGAACTCTAAAATTCTGTCTAGATGAAAAAGACAAACAGCTAACACAAAAACTACTCTATCTAAGGGACAATGATTTTTTAAGGCAAGTAATATAAAATATTGCACGCTATTGTTCTTAAAATTGTATGTGTAATGTTGCGGTTCATGATAAGAGCTCATTTTAAACTGACTTAAATTCACAACAAAAATCAAGTTCCATTTGCTTTCACTCTTCAACAGAAACTTAACGTTTGGGATGGATGGCCCTTCCTGGCGACTGATGACTGCACTGAGACTGCTGTCCTTAAAACCTGAGCAATAGTGAGAAGTTAACATCCTAAACGCATTATTTGCATGCATGGAATTTGACTGCATGATAATGCAAAATACATGTCATTGTTATTGCTTTTACTTGCATATAGTTTATTTTATGCCATTTATTTGAATACATTCAAAACTGACTTTAATGCCGTTGTCTGTAGTTCTTGTTGGAAGAGTGTCCTCTTGGGGGCAGCAGTGAGCCGGGATAGAGAAGAGTGGTGCATTCACTCTGCCCTAAAGCTTTGCAATAACCTCAACAGTGACAATGTCAAGGCACTAGAGAGGGTGAGTCTAATTAAATCTATTCATTCTTAATGCTGCCTGTGTCTAATTAAAGATACAAAACCACTTACAGTCTGAGTCTTTTCATTTGTACAGCTATCAAAGCTCAAAAAGGGGGCAAACCTGTCTCTCCTTGAACAACTGTGTGTGGTTGAGAGCCTGAGACAAGAGGAGCAAAGGATTCTGGAACACACACGAGTGGTTCTTCAAAACCTCTGGGGACAATAGTCACTGTGGTAACAGTAGGGCATTCGGAACACTGAGGAACCAGAAGCCTCATGCTGTCACTGCCAAGATTCAAACATAAGCCAAGAGCAAGCAGATATGGTTCAGCTTTGTGCTACAGCTCTTAACTGAATCACCTCCAAAACTGCAGGGAGTCCAAAATACTTAAAAGAATACTTCACTCAGAATTGAACATTCTGTCATTTACTCACCCTTATGACTTTTTCTTCTGTGGAACACAGAAGGAGACATTTTGAAGAATGTTCATGCTGCACTTTTCTATCAGTGCTGTTATTAGAAAGAAGAAATGTTGCAACGGCCAACTAACTAAAAATTAGTTGAAGTTCTAAAATGACTAAAAATGAAAATAAATTCAAGATCAAATAAAATAAAAATGTCAAAAGCACATCAATTAATAAAGCTTAAGCTAAAATAAAATGAGAACTAAAAATATAAAATCTAAATTAAAACAGTTGTTCGATGTTCACTGTCCCCCATTCACTTTTCACTGCATGGAAATTATCAGTGTGAAATCTCCTTTTGTGTTCCCTGAAATTACATCATACAGATTTGGAACGACTTGCGGGTGAATAAATGATGAGAGGTGAAATATCCCTATATAATGCTCCACCGTGTGGGATTTCTAAGCTTCAATCATTGTTTTTCTCCTAGATTGACAGTTTGGGACATATGGTGGACAGGAAGATGATGGGACATTTAGGACAATGAGATCTTAACAAACACAAATCTTCTATTGAAAGCAAATGAGCTACATGCTGTGTTTCTGGTAGGAGACTACTGATAATCAACTACATACCTCTGAACAATGATGCCGAATTCTAGGTCAGCATCATCCAGTCCTTTTCTATACAGATCTGCCCATATTAATAGGCAAAAGAAATGGGATCAGATGGTGCTGTTAATAATCCATTGGGAATGCTTGACAAGGGAAAATCACATATACAGATGTCATAACTAGGCCAAAGTTCCTAAGAAAAAATGTTTTTATGTAAATAATTTCAAAAGTTTATATATATATATACACACACTTTTTTTGTATAATGTAAATACTATTTGCTTTGTGATACATGTTTTTTGGAATGACCTGATTTCCATTCCATTTAAAGAATTTGAATGTTTTTAAATGCCAACAATCCATTAAAAGTGCAACTGACAAAAATATGAGATTTATAACAACAACTAAATTGACAGAATTACGGAAAACACATTTTGAGCCCTCTTCAAAGCTTGACAGCTATTCTTTTCCTTGTTTGCTTTCTCTGTACCATTTCCATGGAGACTGTAGCTTCATATAAAGGCACAGGGTCCTCCAGTTGCGGCCTGTGCAGAGACAACAGTCAAATTCAACACCATTCACACAACAAAGAGATCTGTTTATTCCTCATTCCCACCTGAAAGTCCCTGTGCAGAGTTTATCCATCACATCTTTCAGGATATCTGAGAGAGAGAGCAGACTAAAGGCAAATATCCCAGTTACAAACAGGAAACCACATGTCCTTTATGTTGTTGACAAGGTTGTTCCAGTAGCCTGAGGACACTGGGAGAAAACCTTCGGGTCTCAGATAC
This sequence comes from Sinocyclocheilus grahami, assembly GCF_001515645.1. NCBI lineage: Eukaryota > Metazoa > Chordata > Actinopteri > Cypriniformes > Cyprinidae > Sinocyclocheilus > Sinocyclocheilus grahami. Next base: position 127,766 of record NW_015505929.1, read on the forward strand.
ATCAAACTGTCATGGACTAGCCATATGCACACTCAGGAACCCAGTGACCTCATTGCAACATATAGCGGTTTCACAAAAAATGGTTCTGATACCATCTAGTCAGATCTCTTTTCTTCATTCCACTAGAGAGTAAAGCAGTGTTTTGTGTAAAGAATAAGGGCCAGAGTCATGTTGATGGGTCTATGTTGAGACTAGCCTTCATGGCAAGTAACATACAAAACAAAATGTGTCTACTGTATTAGACACTTTAGATAAAAACATCTGCTTAATACATAAATATAAATGATACTAGACTGAGCTGGAAACATTGAGTATTTGATATTTCAAGGCTGATAAACAAAGCTGAAGCTTGAATTGTTTGTTATACAACGACCAATCAGAAGGCAGTGTTTGGTTAAAGGCTAATGTAGTTTATAGTAAAAGATACGAAGATATCGGCCCTGCTTGGCACGGGATGTTGTCCACACCTCGTCGTTAAGGAACGAGAGCGATGCTGCTTTCAGGAAGAGAATGTGGCTGTCAGGAGGGTCCAGCTTGGAAAAGAGGATAAAATGATTTTATTAAATGTATATAAGTGTAAAGATTGATCCTGCTAGTCAATATTTGATTTATATGAGGACAAAAAATGCTGAATGTTTAGGAATACAAAAGAGCTCAGTGAGCTGTGTTTTGAAGAAGCTGCTATTGCTAACCTGTAAGTGTTGTTCTGTGGTGACCCAGTGACCTCCAACTGAAAGAAGGGTAAGGAGGTCATGTTTATGTGGGCAATGCCTCTGTGCTTCTGGCTCCTCATAGAGTCTCACTGTTCACAAAAAAAAAAAAAGGCTCAAAATCAGAGACTGCTGATTGAAAATGAGCATGTACAGTGGGGCAAAAAAGTATTTAGTCAGCCACCAATTGTGCAAGTTCTCCCACTTAAAAAGATGAGAGCTTTTGAACGTTTGGGGTCAATACAATTTTTTACAATAAAAATAATACATTTATTCAGCAAGTAACAGCAAGGTCTTTACATTTATGACAGTAAAGACTCTTACATTGTTATAAAAAACTATTTCAAATGAGTGCTGCTCTTTGGAACTTTCTATTCATTAAAGAATCCTGGAAAAAAAAGTATCCTATTTGTAGAATGTTTCCACAAAAATATTAATCAACGCAACTTTTTCAACATAATAAATAATACGTTTCTTCAGCATATTTAAATCATTTCTGAAGGATCATGTGACAGTATAGACTGGAATAAAGGCTGCTGAAAATTCAGCTTTGCCATCACATATTAAAATAAAAACAAAATTAAAAATATTTCACAATATTACTGTAGTTTGATCAAATAAAGTGATGTGACGTGTTTAGTGGAATTAGTGCTCTGCATTTAACCCATCCAAAGTGCACACACACACAGCAGTGAACACACACCCCGAGCAGTGGGCAGCCATTTATGCTGCGGCGCCCTGGGAGGAGTGGGGGGTTCGGTGCCTTGCTCAAGAGCACCTCAGTCGTGGTATTGAAGGTGGAAGAGAGCGCTGTACATTCACTCCCCCCACCTACAATCCCTGCCGGTATGAGACTCGAACCCACAACCTTTGGGTTACAAGTCCGACTCTCTAACCATTAGGCCACGACTTCCCCAGCAACGCAGCATCGGTGAACATAAGAGACTTTGTTCAAAAGCATTAAAAATCTTACCAACCCCAAACTTTTGAACAGTAAAATATGTATTCCCAGCATTTAAATAATAAATTGATATTGCAACACAACTGCTTAATGGACAGAAGATCAGTATTAATATAAATAATTAAAAGCACATATGAGACCACTTTGTTGAAATGGTTACAAACGTCATATAAAGTGATGGTAAACCTCCTGAATCAATGATGATGTCCACTCCAAGACCTCCAGTTTCTTCAAGGCACGAGTCCACCAAATCCTCCTTTGAGCCCCACACTCTGATCACTCGAGCTGAAGGAAGAGATACACTTAAGTACCGATGCTTACAATAAATCTTATTAACACTGATTAAGCATATCAAGCTGAGAGTGCATATACCGAATGACTATTCTCAAAGAATAGATTTGTTGTGAGGCTTATGTGAATATGATAGCCTGAATGAATACTTATAGAAGACACTGCCGCCATAAATAACTTACCCAAAAGTGATTCCTGCACACCTTGAGCAAGTGCAAGTGGCACAAGGAAGAAACAAGATGAAAAAGAAAGTCAAATAGCCAAGAACGTCAAAAAGATGCTCAAGGGAGAAGTGAAAAGATGAGAAAGGCACTATCAGAAAAGGTTTGGCAATCAATATGAGTGAGTTTAAAGAAAGACAGAAATCTACGACAAATGAAATCAGTTTTGATTTCCAGAGTAAAGGATGGGGTTAGAAACTCTGAACTGCCAGCATTACAACACATCTTTGAAGTATGAGAAAATGCCCTCGGCGACAATCCAAACTTAAAGATTTCTACATTCGATTAGACTTGAATAGATTTTAGACTTTCCACTTGTACATAAAATGATCCCAGTGTGATGCTTTTCATATGCTCCGGAAATAAGAGGTAAACTTTACAAGAGATAACAACTGAAGATTAAAAGAGAGTTGCTCCATTTGGCATTTCCGTTTGTTTGGCGTTTTTCAGGGATTTTCAGAACAACACATGCCAAGTGTTTCATAAATCTACACTGCCAGGGAAGCGCTTAGTCAAACCAAGCTTGAACTTCATCCTAAACTTCATGGGGAAAATGTCTTCGCTGTCATTCCTCTCCACAATGCTTCACTTCAGCACCCACCCACACTCGGACGGAGCTCTTCCAAAAACTTCTGGTCCTCCGGAGACAAAGCTGTAGCCAGGACTTTCACACCGTGATAGTTGGCGAGCTGAATAGCCAGAACTCCAAAGGGCTGCATGCACACAAAACAGGAAGTTGATGACAATGATTTGAGAAAATAGGGAGCCAAATAATGCTTGTAGAAGTACCATGTTGATTCTGATGTGAGAAAATAGTTAAATAATAACAACAAAATCCATTTTCAAAATATCAGAATGACAAAACTGACCGGGAAAAAATAAATCTTACCAACCCCTAATCTGAACAGTAGAGTATATACTAATAGGAGGCAAGCATCAGGAAGGTTTTTGACCTTTTGACCTCTGCACAGATACCTACACCAGCCCCATCCAGCACCAGTACAGTCTGACCCGCAGCCATCCGAGCCAGTGTGTGGAGAGCAGTGTAAGCCCTGAGACCGTCTTTAATTACTGCTGCTGCTTCAAACCAGCTCACTTTCTCAGGCTTCTGAACTGTTATTAAAACAGAAGCATATGGGAAATACAAAAGTTAGTGTATCTTTAAGGAACTAGGTAGGACTATTGTCTATACCGTGATGTGTGCAATACCTAAATTATATTCATCAGTAACCACAACAGAACAAAGGCCAGACTGCTCAGCCTCCAGAGGGAGAATCCCTGAGATGACATGCAAATGTTTATTTGATTATACACATATAAAGCAGACTCTGATAAAAATGAGAGTCTAATAAAGTTCTTACCAACAACCTCATCATCTGGCTGGAAAAAGGACACTTTGGGTCCAACTGGAAAATGATCGCATTACATCAGATGTATCAGTCAAATTTATTTGATTAGATGGTAAATGGTGTCAAATATACAAGAAGTCATGTAAACCTTGAAGAACAACCCCAGCAATCTCCCTTCCAACTGGGACATGTTCTTTCTCAAGCTTGAGGTCCTCATACAGCTGAAAAACAGATCATGAATGCAAATATTCTGTATGAAAGTAAAACACAGTTTGTGAAATAAGGGTGATCTTTGCCTACATAATGTCCATATGAGACACATGCTTTGAGATTTGCTATTATATACCCAGTTGCTTTTCTGCAGGTCATTCACATCAAATCACCAGATGTTGACAATTAAATTACCTTAAAATCAACTGGACTTAGTGCACAGCTTTTCACTTGAACTTTGACCTGATGGTCGCCAATGTTAGTGGGTACATTCTGTGAAAGAAAACAGCAGACATCATGCATTTAGTACGAATTGATCATTGCAGATTTCTCCAGGAAACTGTGGCTATGTAAATGCATGCAACAGAAAATGCAAAAGCCTGATCATGCACTCTCACCGTCTCCTGTGAGACAAACTTCACATCACCCTGGTCTCCTGGTTTGCAGTAAAGTCCCTTCATGGCAATTCTAGCTGTTCTGTAATCAGATGAATCGATAACCAATGAAAGATTAACACAAGCAACAGCAACAAGCTGAATGAATTACTGTATTAATACTATTATTATAATAATATGCAATACAGAACACTCTCTAAAGAAATTCACCACATTTTGTGTGTGCTTGCACTTGAACTGTGCAAGTTAAAGAATATAAGATCCAAATCATGCAGAATACGATTGCATACTAACCGAGCTACTTGTTTTACTTTGCAATATCCCTATCGCGATTCTCTGTTTAAAGCATCAAGATCGGTGTAATAATATCTTCTTATGTTACGCTATATAATATTTTTGCATGCAAGAGTATTTTAGAACCTACCAACATATAGACGACTGCGGTAGTGTTTTGTTCATTTCCTGCACGTGACTCAAATATAAACGCATAGAAGGGAAACGAGAACATCTCATCCGATGTGAGGGATTAGGTTAGATAACCACTTGTTTATTTCCACTAAATATATGTCCTCAGTGGATCTAAAATACAGAGACCGAAGTAATCTAAATAATATTAATACATTTTAAATCAAGAAATAATGAAAAAAATCTAAGAAATGTAACATTTTATTTCTAATAGTAAATGAAAACACAACAGTAACGTCCTGAGAAGTCCATGGGCTCAGCTTTCTGAGCTAGCAATGCCTGAATCGTAAACGAATCGCTCTTTTAAAATGAATCTGTTGAATCTGTCAAGGCCGTTCTTCGTTCTTCGAGTGAACGACTCTCACGTGAAGCTAGAACTTTCGGACCGATTCGTAGTTAGCCGAGAAATAACTGATATTAGTGTGCTGATTAAGAGTGAAGTCATTTACTTTAATAACCGTAGAAATATTACTAATAAAAATACTGAACATATGTTGTCTACTTTACTGTACATGTGGAGAAAAAAAGTTTTTTTTTATTTCCATTCCGCTAATAATAAACTGTCTAGTTGTCAATACATTGAATCTTAGAACACTACTGACTTTCTACTGGGTTGGGCCGCATAGCGCCCCCTGTCTGCAGTAAACGCGCAGACGAGAGACTTGCGCACGTTTCATTCCCCCCCTCTTTACTTCACTACTCGCGAAGCTGCAAGGAAAGAAACGAGGAGCTAGAAGGAGCAACGAAATAAGCCTGGAATTTATCTCGCACGTTAAAAAAAGAAGAAAGAAGAGTCCTCCATCTGCCCTCCCATGCTCCTCTAGCGTGTTCCCTCACAGAGTGCTGGAGATATAATGGAAACTGAATGATGAGGTAAGAGTGTTTGTGTGTCTCGGGCCGATTGTCCTTTTTTTGACAGTGACCGCGGCCGCTGCATTTCAGGGCGCGCTTCGTGCGAATTTACGTTAAGAGTAACGTTATGCTGTTTAGCACAAGGCAACGGTCACTTCAACCGTCTTTTCGCTTCGGTAACTGTAATAATACCCTCCTCTAGTCGTATATTCGTGGAAGGAGGCCACGCAAGAGATTGCAGCTAAAGCTCAGCTCTGATTTACTAGCACACGGCTAACGGTTGCTGCTGTGTTATCACTGACAGCAGGTTAAAAACTGAATTTCTGAGGTAAAACTCACCGATATAGTGGACTCTCTGGACCTTGAGAGTGCTGAGGTAATGTGTGTTGTATGTAGGGTGTAGAAACAGTGAGTTAGCCAACTGTGTGATGGAGTGCAGATGAAGATACCCTGATGGGGGCATTTTTAAACCAGCCTCTTCAGCTCATCTCCACACATGGCTGCAGGTCTCATCTCTACATATCGTTGTTTTTTTACTGTGACTCTCCTATTTCTTCTCCAGTGTATTCAATACACGTGTGTGCATGCTGGCCTGGAGAAACAGAGGTTATTATCCTGTGATTATGTCTGAAGGAAGTTGATTAAAAGGCTCAGATCGTGTAGTGCAGTCTGGCCGTGGATTTGGGTGATTTGTCTTAAAGCCACTGTCATATATGTAAACACTGTCAGATTGGAGGATGGTTTACAAGATCTTATGAGCAATGCAGCTGGAGCCATTTGGTCTGGGTCAGTCTGGTTGTAAACCAGGGTCGGTCCTGGTTTATAGAGGCACTCCTTGATCACAAGACTAAAGTGGAAAACCTGCTTTGGAAGCCGTCCTGAGAAATGCTTTAAAATTGTGATCTCACAATAACTGATATAAGATCAGATCTTTAGTGGCTAGGATGTACCAACGTATTCAAAGATGTAGGCATCCGAATGTAAAAGTGGAACTCAAATTGATCTAAATATCAATCATTAACCTGATTATTGATGATGTGTTAATGTAATTTACTGGTTAAATGCATAATAATATTAAAACATTAATCGTAAGTTGGTCATATTGTGATTTTAAAAGTATAAACGCGTTAGTTAAGCAGATACTCTGGTTTCTAGAAACCTAGAAATAATTTCTTGGACCTTCAGAATCCCCACCGTAAATGAATGTCAATTTATATTTGCCTACAGTAAAACCACAGTAAATCTGAGTAATGTCAGATAGTGAGTGATATTTTGTTTTACTATTATTTTTACAAATATTTACTGTTGTTTTACATAACTCGCAGATGAGTGAGAATTAATGGGTTGATAAGATTGCTGTTCAAAATGACTGGAATTCAGCATAAAATGTAAAGAGCATCTTCATTATTTCCATTATTTCCAACCCTATAAAGTATGAATGGATGATCATGCTTTGACATATCGATTTTCTTTTAGTCACACTTAATCATGTGATATGAATTTTTTCACTAGACTTGACCTTTGAAACAGGACGAAAGCTTGTTTCCAGTCTTCCACATTCGCATGTGTATAAATGGAAAAGTGCAGTTTGGTCGCCCCTTTAGTTTGTTCTTATTACATTTATGCAGGAATATTCCAATGGCTGTTGAGCATGTAAATGTCTTTTTCGAATGAAAATTTAATCAGAAAATGGCCTTTAATCTGAAAGTAAGGTTCAGCCTTGTTTAGATGAGGATAATGGAGCATTTGAAAGCCTCTGTTTTAAGTGCAGGCTCAAGAGGAGCTTATTGTTAGGCTGTTCAGTTCATGAGTCATTAGAGGCTGTTTTTTGCAACCTCGAGTTTGTCTGGCCACTTTCTCTCTTTCATCCATAGATTCACCGTTCTCTATTCCCCATCCCCCACAGGTGTACAGCAGAGGTTAAGTCTGGGGTGCGAGATAAAAGAGATCCGCAATCCACTGTGCACCGCTCGGTCTCAGCAGGATGGATGATAGGCCAGCTATGTGTGTGTGTGGGTCTGCTCTTTTTTTTGTTCACCGCTGATATGCGCGCTGCCCTTTTGCTGCTCACTTTGAAATTTGTTTCTTTTTGTACGATCGTTGGCTCAGAAGCAGCTTTTTGTCTAAATAATTAGGTTAACATGTAAAGCGAGGGACCCTCAATCTCTCACCCCAGTGGTCTGCTCCAGTAGGCCTGAATAATTTCAGTCATTCCTGCCAGTTTTTTGCTAAACAAATTATGAATGGTGGTCTTTAAGTGTATTTGCTTTGCTGCTGGAGTTAAACTTTGAGTTTATATCTTGTGTATAGGCCTACGTTCACGTAGAGCAGGGACGATGATTTTTGAAATGCACAATTAAAGATTAAATAATGTGTATTACAGAAAATTGGAATCTCAGCCTATAGGCCTATATGATTACTGTCCGATGATTAAAGGGATAGTTCACCCAAAAATGAAAATTCTGTCAATAATTGCTCACCCTCATGTCGTTTCAAATCCATAAGACCTTCGTTCATCTTCGGAACACAAATTAAGATGTTTTTGATGTAATCCGAGAGCCTTCTGACCTTTCATAGACAGCAACGCAGATACCAAGAAACGTAGTAAGGACATCGTTAAAATAGTCCATATGACATCAGTGGTTCAACTGTAGTTTTATGAAGCTATGAGAACACTTTTTGTGCACAAAGAAAACAAAAATAATGACTTTATTCAAAAATGTGTTCTCTTCCGTGTAGGCCTGTCACGATAACAACTTTTTGTTGTGCGATATATTGCCCTAGAAATTATTGCGATAAACGATATTATTGTCATTCTAAAGACCATTTTATGCCACTGAATATATAATCATAATGTAACAGCATAATAATGCAAGAAGGCCTACACCCTTCCAAATGACAACAAACTTTAAATTTTTAAGAATATTTAGATCATGGAAATTAAGTATCAAAATATTAGATGCCTTAAAAAACCTGAATAAATAGTAAATAAACATTTTCTAACAAAAAGTGAAAAGTAGAAAAAAAGAAAAATGCACAAAGAACTTGTATGCAGATTTTTCCATCTACAGATTTTTCCCTGACCTTCTTTTCTCTGTAAATGAAGGGTGCACACTATTGCTGAAAAACACAATCACTACTTAGCAGTCAGATGTCCGTATGCACAAAGGCACAGATCCCTAAACAAGACCATTTCTGCAGATGAAACTTTTTTTGTAGAAGCATTTTTTAAATTTGAACTAGCTCCTCATGACTACACCACGTTATGTACGAGAAGCTGCAAAAGACACAGGCGCAAGTGGAATGTACAAAACATGGTGACATTAATTTTTAAGTAAATATAATGGGCGATATATTGCGTCACCAAAAATTATTGAGGTCATGTACATATATTGTGCGATAAGTCGATATTTTGATTATTGCGACAGGCCTACTTCCTTGTTAGAATTCGACACACATTCACGAAAGTAACGCAACGATCAAACTTTGGATCAAACTTTTCCAAACATCCAAAACAATACTGTGTGCTGGGCTGAAATGTGATCAATGTATGTGTGTACATATGGTGGTATTTTTACTAGCTCATAACTCACAAAGAGCTTATTAAATGTGTAAATGCGTCAAAACAGTGGGAGGAATTGCTCTATTGCACACAGAGATCTGCTGCAAGGAGGCAGCGGTTCCAATGCCTGTATCTAATGGCGCTTTTCCACTGCATGGTACGGCTCGGTACGGTTCACTTTTTGGGGGTTTTCCACTGGGTACAGTACCTGGTACTTGGTACTTTTTTTAGTACCACCTCGGTTGGGGTTCCAAGTGAACCGTACCGTTACCAAAACGTGACGTGTAAACTCTGCTGATCACGGATTGGCCGGAGAAAATCGCCACTACCTGCGTCACTGAACTTGCAACACAAACACAACAGAATCGCTAGATTTAAATCAGCACAGCCAGCGAAGGATCGAACGCAACTGTTTTGAACGAGCGCGCCTTTTTTTAACAACCAAAAAGTTTTGTTATATGTTGCGGAAGAACAGACGTTCCTCTCGTTGATAGCAGAGGAGCGGATCCAGCTAGAGCTTGATGGGGCGACGCGAAATGAAAACTTTTTTTTAGGAGTCGTGGTAGTAGAGGCGGCGCAACTATAACAACATGTGAATAATCCCGCCCACTCTAAAGTGGTACTAAACTGCAGTGGAAACGCAAACCGTGCCGAGTCGTGCCGTGCCGTGCCGAGCCGAGTCGTACCACGCAGTGGAAAAGCGCCATATGTATCTATGATGAAAGCACTGGGTTGCATTTAATTCATTGCTCTGCATGTGTCTGGACTGCATTACATATGGGTGGGGTGCAGAATGTCTGTTTTGTTGAGTGGTGAATGGAACAGTTGGGGTTGTCAGTGGAACCATAAGCATCTCTGAATATCATTTGAACGCTGTATGACTGTGACGAGATTGACTCCCACATATCATTCAGCCTTGTCCTTGAAGGAAGCCAGCAGCTTTGCAGTGGTTTGTGTGTATGCTCTTCTTAAAATGCTGTTCTTTCTAGTACCGTATCAGGTATTGATGTTAAGGGGGTTGAAATTGTATTCATTCTGCGACCGTTCAGGCTCAAATGACCGCTTGTGCAGTGAAAGTGACCTGTGGGTTGAAGTTCAAATAAGCTGGTTACTCTCTGCTTATGTTCTGCCGTCGAAGCCAAACGTGGTCCAGGAAAGACTGTAGTGCTTTTGTGAGGAATGCAAACGTGTGTGGGTGCGTTTGGCTGAGTTGTTCACGTAGAACCCCAAGCTTTTTTGAAAGGAATGCAGACAGGAGTGTAAGTCGGTGTGATGTTAACACTGTTAATACTCACACTCTCTTTGGCCCTGGGCTCTCGTGTCACCTGACTAATGAATCCACAGCTGGATGTGTTTGAGTGTGTCTGTGTTTGCACATGTTTTTTTTCATAGTGTCTGCATGGGGTGAAGTTTAGCGAGCGAGGGAGACTAATCTCGCTCATATTCTGATATTAATTGATGAATTCATAAAGGAATGAAAAATTGATCAACACACTCCAGATATTTATCATATGTATTGATCTCATTCAAAAACATGTTTGTTTTAGTAATATTTGACATTATTTATTAATAATATTTAAAATGAGTTCCTAGATTAGGGATGTGTGAGTTGATTCTGCTGCTTCTCGTCAAAATTTGAAAATAAAAGTCATTTAAATTTTTTCCATGTTTATGTTTTGCCTAATATTTTTATGACATGTTTACACTAGCACTGCAGTGTATAGAGAGTACGTTCAAATTACTGCCATGTTAATGTTACAGTTTAAAAATAATGTTATTTTTTTAAAAGTGTATATCTGGAGCAGAAGACAAAATCATTTTGCCTTCACTTGCATTTGTTTTCTCAGTGTTGAGCAAGGTGAGATAGGCTATCATTTTGACATAGAAGAAAACAGAAAAGTTAAATGAGTCAATTAAATTTCCATTTAAACAATAAAATTAGTTGTGGCGCACAGCCCTAATCTGCAGTTAATCGCATGCGATTGTCATGTGCATCTGGTCAGTAAAGCCAGTTCTGTGATTAGTAAATCTCCATCACCTGCTTTCAGATGGAGCGGCATTTACTACACAGAGCCGTAGTTCACTGACAATTAGGCAATATCGCGTTCATAATCACAGATTGAATCGCCTGCGATTATGAACACAATTTTGCGTAGCTTGTCAGTGAACTACGGCTCTGTGTAGTAAATGCCGCTCCATCTGAAAGCAGGTGATGGAGATTTACTACTAATCACGGAACTGGCTTTACTGACGAGATGCGCATGACAATCGCATGCGATTAATTGCACAGCCCTAATCTAGATATAGATATAAACAGCTACATTTCCACTGAAAGTTGTCTTAGTGTTCAAACTAACACTTTTAGTCTATCAGGCAATAAAATAAGCAAAATCCCATAGACTTACATTGAGGGACCTGAGCCATCAAAAATGTTATAGATGCCCTGGCAACCTCATAAAAATGCTCTGTGATTGGTGGTGCAGAGTAATGCACAGGCAAGCACCACTCACATTGTCTTCAGAATAGTGATGCACCGGAATTAATTCTTTACCAAAACTAGGGATGCACCGAAATGAAAATTCTTGGCCGAAGCCGAAACCGAACAAAATGAAACACTTGGCCGAAGGCCGAATACCGAACACGCTTTTTCGAGTTTTTTTTCCCCCATGTATTTTGCCATTTTTTTTCACCACTGCACAAATTAAATAGCCAAAATGTGCTTTTTACAGTTTTGTCTTGCTTTTCAAAGAAAAAATCTATTACAAAACAACAATTTAAAAATATTTAACACTGAACATTTTTTTTTACATTCTAGCAGACACTATACCAAGAAAGCACAATTTAACTTAAAATTAATAAGTTAGTAAAATAATATTTTTTGGCCATCAGACCCCCTTCTTGAATCAGGCATGTATTTTTTACTATACAAATAAAAGCAGCCTTGCTGAGCAGAAGAGCCTTCTTTTAAAACATTAGAAAGTATTACAGATCCCAATTTGAACACTGTGTGAATGTTATAATAAATGTATTAAAAGAGCTGTTGAAATTATTATTATTATTATTGCCTTACTTTTTATTTTATTTTACAGAACAACAGTAAAATGACAATACTAACATTTATGAATGTTGATGGAGTTCTTGCTTTTTCTTTTATTTTGGAGGAAACGCGCAGGAAGACCTCAGCACTTCTTTTTGTTGATAGTAGATTTATAAATGAGTCTCATTACGAATACGTTGCACGTATCGCATTGTCACGTGCCTTGTAAAAAAATCATAAAAATGTGACTGAGCAACTGACGAGTAACGCTGGTTCAGCGCAGATTTTCCTCACGCTTTGGACTTTGAACCCTGGTTAACAAGCAAATCCACCGCGAGCTCGTGCAGCGCTGTCAGAATACATGCAATGCGCGCGTGTATTAGAAAACATAACGATCTGCAGTTTATTTACTAATTGTTCAAGGCCATTTCACGATTTCAATCATCATACAGTAACCAGCAACAATCACCCCTTCCTCTTCTCATCGAAGAGATGTGATGCAGCACTAAACAGTCTCTCGCTGTCGGTGCTTGTAATGATTTTTGAGTCTTTCTCGGACAGTTTTAAATGCTTCCACACTGCTGACATGTTTGTTGCATTGTGCCTCTCACTCTATGCTGGTTGCTATTTGATCGCGTCACGTGATTATTGTTCGGTACCGTTTATTCATTTCAGTTACCAAACATTCGGTGCATCCCTAACCAAAACCGCAATTTTCATTTTCATTTAGCCGAAAACGGATTCAATTTGGCTTATTAGGAAATTGAACTCTGTGCTATAGAAGGTATTGAGTTGTCTGTTGATCTGTTGATAAAGTTGTGATTCCAGAATAAATTAAATCAGTTTGTAGAAGTTCCTCAGCAATGACCTGCCTTAAATTTGACAATTTGACATTAACATCATTTTTAGTGTGTCCACAGTGCTTTCATATTTCCGAAAGAAATGCTGACTCAAACAAAACGTGTCATTGGAGAAGTGATAGTGGCCTTCCGAAACTATTTTGGCTGAAAAAAAATATTTAAATTGGTGGATCACTGATTCAGAAAATACAGTTTTTATTTTTTGCTCATACTTTTTTTTTTGTATTCCCTCTGGTTAACACTGATACTGAAATATAGCAGAAGTGTAATTAATCAAGGAGAATGGAAAAAATTCCTCACCCAGATTCGTCTCACCTAGTGACAGCATTCCTGTTGTATGACATCACCTCTGTTTGTCTTGATTCAGTGGGCAGGATTTGGATCTGGATCAATGAGGCAGGTTGGTCATGAATAAGAGTAAAGCTCAGGTCATCTTAAGACGTGCAGATCTTCTGAAAGCATTTGTTTGTTTGTGTTTCTAGTGTGTTCTGCAGAACATTTCCCTTTCCTGGTCTTTCATTCAGAACGGCTGTGTTTGAGAGCATTGTCCCGAGGAAAAGCTTCATTAGAATCAGAAAAAGGGTGACAGGAAAAAGTAGGTCAGATGCTCAAAGACACACACACACACACACACATACATACGGTCATTAGCAGGGCCGTGACAAGGGCTGGTTCTACTGTGTGACAGTGTCACTAGCACTGCAGTGTTTGACACTGCGCTCTGACAGTGAGAGAGAGCGTGTGAGTCACCAGTGTCCTGTTTAATCAGGGGAACTGGATGTTTTCAGTATTGAGTCAAGCTCTCTGTGAAGGGCTTAGTCCTCCATCTTGAGAAATACCCCACTGCTTCAGATTAGACCTCAGACAGTACAAACACACCCTGGAGCCAGTGCTATTCAGACATAATGAATTTCTGCAAATAGTAGCTATGTTCATAGTAAAACAAGAACAATTTCACTGTATAGAAATTGCTCCACAAATGGTATAGCTTACGAAACCCTGCTTAAAATCCTGCAGATTAATACTTTGTATAGTAGTATGTTTTAGTGCAAACTCTAAAAGTTCTGTTTAGTGGTCAACCGATATATCGCCAATGCCGATATATTGGCCGATATCTGCCATTTTTCAAATATCGGCATCGGCCAATAAGTTTTTCTGTTTGGCCGATGTGTTCGAGGCGGGACTTTTATTTTGACGGCGCCGAGAACGGCTGCAGCAGCGCCTGAGCACACAGTGCTCACATTCTCCCTCTTGTTCGCTGTTGTCATTCAGTTCTGTCTAATATGGATAGAAGTCGATCTAATAATCAGATAGAACTGTTAAACAAAGGAATTAAAATGTATACAAAAAAGTAATATAACGATTGCTTTAATATTACTAAAGTCAAACATTAAAATACTTTCTCGGTTGCCGTCAGTGTTCCGCAAATACGCATTTATATAATTTAAACAAATCTTTGAATGACTAATGAACATTTAATTTCAAACAGTCTCTCGCTGTCGGTGCTTGTAATGATTTTTGAGTCTTTCTCGGACAGTTTTAAATGCTTCCACACTGCTGACATGTTTGTTGCATTGTGCCTCTCACTCTATGCTGGTTGCTATTTGATCGCGTCACGTGATTATTGTTCGGTACCGTTTATTCATTTCAGTTACCAAACATTCGGTGCATCCCTAACCAAAACCGCAATTTTCGTTTTCATTTAGCCGAAAACGGATTCAATTTGGCTTATTAGGAAATTGAACTCTGTGCTATAGAAGGTATTGAGTTGTCTGTTGATAAGTTAAACCAGTTGTGATTCCAGAATAAATTAAATCAGTTTGTAGAAGTTCCTCAGCAATGACCTGCCTTAAATTTGACATTTCTGCTTTAACATCATTTTTAGTGTGTCCACAGTGCTTTCATATTTCCGAAAGAAATGCTGACTCAAACAAAACGTGTCATTGGAGAAGTGATAGTGGCCTTCCGAAACTATTTTGGCTGAAAAAAAATATTTAAATTGGTGGATCACTGATTCAGAAAATACAGTTTTTATTTTTTGCTCATACTTTTTTTTTTGTATTCCCTCTGGTTAACACTGATACTGAAATATAGCAGAAGTGTAATTAATCAAGGAGAATGGAAAAAATTCCTCACCCAGATATCACCCCTTCCTCTTCTCATCGAAGAGATGTGATGCAGCACTAAACAGTCTCTCGCTGTCGGTGCTTGTAATGATTTTTGAGTCTTTCTCGGACAGTTTTAAATGCTTCCACACTGCTGACATGTTTGTTGCATTGTGCCTCTCACTCTATGCTGGTTGCTATTTGATCGCGTCACGTGATTATTGTTCGGTACCGTTTATTCTGTCTTTTCGTTTATTCATTTCAGTTACCAAACATTCGGTGCATCCCTAACCAAAACCGCAATTTTCATTTTCATTTAGCCGAAAACGGATTCAATTTGGCTTATTAGGAAATTGAACTCTGTGCTATAGAAGGTATTGAGTTGTCTGTTGATAAGTTAAACCAGTTGTGATTCCAGAATAAATTAAATCAGTTTGTAGAAGTTCCTCAGCAATGACCTGCCTTAAATTTGACATTTCTGCTTTAACATCATTTTTAGTGTGTCCACAGTGCTTTCATATTTCCGAAAGAAATGCTGACTCAAACAAAACGTGTCATTGGAGAAGTGATAGTGGCCTTCCGAAACTATTTTGGCTGAAAAAAAATATTTAAATTGGTGGATCACTGATTCAGAAAATACAGTTTTTATTTTTTGCTCATACTTTTTTTTTTGTATTCCCTCTGGTTAACACTGATACTGAAATATAGCAGAAGTGTAATTAATCAAGGAGAATGGAAAAAATTCCTCACCCAGATTCGTCTCACCTAGTGACAGCATTCCTGTTGTATGACATCACCTCTGTTTGTCTTGATTCAGTGGGCAGGATTTGGATCTGGATCAATGAGGCAGGTTGGTCATGAATAAGAGTAAAGCTCAGGTCATCTTAAGACGTGCAGATCTTCTGAAAGCATTTGTTTGTTTGTGTTTCTAGTGTGTTCTGCAGAACATTTCCCTTTCCTGGTCTTTCATTCAGAACGGCTGTGTTTGAGAGCATTGTCCCGAGGAAAAGCTTCATTAGAATCAGAAAAAGGGTGACAGGAAAAAGTAGGTCAGATGCTCAAAGACACACACACACACACACACATACATACGGTCATTAGCAGGGCCGTGACAAGGGCTGGTTCTACTGTGTGACAGTGTCACTAGCATTGCAGTGTTTGACACTGTGCTCTGCCAGTGAGAGAGAGCGTGTGAGTCACCAGTGTCCTGTTTAATCAGGGGAACTGGATGTTTTCAGTAGAGTCAAGCTCTCTGTGAAGGGCTTAGTCTTCCACCTTGAGAAATACCCCACTGCTTCAGATTAAACCTCAGACAGTACAAACACACCCTGGAGCCAGTGCTATTCAGACTTAATGGATTTCCGCAAATAGTATGTTCATAGTAAAACAAGAAAAATTGCACGGTATAGAAATTGCTCCACAAATGGCATAGCTTACGATGCTTAAAGGGGTCATCGGATGCCCATTTTCCACAAGTTGATATGATTCTTTAGGGTCTTAATGAAAAGTCTATAACATACTTTGGTTAATTTCTCAATGGTAGTGTAAAAAACACCCTTTTTACCCTGTCAAAATGAGCTCTGTTTTCAGCACGCGGTTCTAGTCCATGTTGCTTTAAATGCTAATGAGCTCTGCTCACCCCGCCCCTCTCTTCTGTGGGTGACGAGCTGTTCTCATAATACTGTTTACTTTAGCCATGGAACTTGGTAACTAGCACGTCATTTGGAAAGGTGATTTGCAAAGATTCATAAAAAACCTTTATAACTCGCTTCTTCAGTTGATGAAGCTGGATCACGAATGAATCACGCGAATATAGATGCATTTAGGCAGATCGGCGCATTCACTTCAAAATGAAAGTAACATTAATCCTCTGCGTTTTCAGCGGCTCAGATGTCTGGAGTAAATGATGACTGCTGTATTCATTATTACATCCAACAACAAAACACCTCAATCGCTTAATTGGAGACATTCTTGTCTTCCCCTGCACCGGAGTCGACACAATGGCGGACTGATGACAGCTCAGACAGGGCGGGTCTAAGGTAAGACACCAGTCCAGTCTGTCCTGAAACGCTATTGTGCTCAACTATTGTGGGAGGGGCCTGTACAGAACTAAGTCATTCTGACAGGAATCTCAGAACAGCCTGATTTGAGAAAGGGGATTTAAAAAAAAAAACACTGGGTGGATTTTTATCATTATAGGGTGGATGTGTACACACACTTCCAACACACATTTATGTTCAAACAACAACAAAAATGAATTTTGCATCCGATGACCCCTTTAAGATCATGCAAATGAATACTTTGTATAGTAGTGTGTTTTAGTGCAAACTCTAAAAGTTCTGTTCATCATGAAACTGCTTCACATTCTAATGTCAGATATATGAAGTCTGCAGGCGGGGCAATGTGATCAGGTGGTCAGAGTGATGCAACGTGAGTGTGAAATATCATGATTTCCTCACACCTTCAGTTTCTGCACTGCTCTCTGGCAGCCCTTCAGAAAAACATGATGAATATGATTCATTAAAATCATATCTGTTTTCATCATCTTTTATTTCCAGTATGTTGTAAAGTAATCTATTATTTTTCCATTAATTAAATTGCTGTACTACCAGTATCATCTCACACCTTTAATATCATGTTTTCATTTCTTCTCTTGAATTACTTCTGGTTCTTGCCTTGCTAAATGAAATATGTAATTGTCTTTTCTTTCCTATTGTGACGCATATCTTAGTGAAAAAAATGTAGGATGGAATGGTTTTGTTCATCAGGTTCATAATTGTTTGGATTTTTGAGTCATTGTCATTTACCAATTTTGCTGTGATCTCTCAGTACACACGTCATCAGAGTCACAGAAGAAAAGGGGAAGTTCTTTTGATGTAAAGATTACAAGGGCACATTTTAAATAATAATGATTGCACAGATACATCAGTTATTAAAAAATCACTACAATATTCCATGAAAAAATATTTGAATTGCCCATTTTGCTTTAGAATATAAATGCCCTGATCACTTAGTATTGAAAATGGAATGAAAGTATTTATTGTACTACATACAGTATAACTACAACATATTTTCCCAATGCCTGGATTAGCAAATTTATTTGTTTTATTTGTAAAAACCTTTCAGTTTGTGTTGTGATTGGACCCTGCTGAGACAGAGCAATGAATTCCATTATGCAGGAACAGAAAGGAAGAAAAGGGTGGAGGAAGAGTAGGGGAGAGACAGAGAGAGAGAGAGAGGACAGTCTGGCACTGATTAAAATACTTTGGCCAAGGTGCCCCTGGGTGTCTCTGCTGGAGTGTGTGTGTGTGTGAGTGAATTCTCGCAGTGTGTTTACACAGCTGGGAGATAACTAGTCCCAGACTGAGGCCTTCAGATAGTTACTTTGTCAGTGTTTTGTGTCCAAGTGTGTTCCTGAGGTTACTTTCAGGCTTACTGTAAATGAGAACTACAACAAACTCAGGTTAGGGACGTATAAATAGACTAGTTGGTGGGCTACGTGGTTTACACAGTTTTCTGAAAAAGTTTACCATGCAGTTCATTCTGGAGAATCAGGTTTAAGTAGACTAGTCCTAAATGTTTGGAAAAGTCAGACGTACATTGAGTTGAAATATATATATATATGTTTATTTGTTTTATTTGTAAAAACCTTTCAGTTTGTGTTGTGATTGGACCCTGCTGAGACAGAGCAATGAATTCCATTATGCAGGAACAGAAAGGAAGAAAAGGGTGGAGGAAGAGTAGGGGAGAGACAGAGAGAGAGAGAGAGAGAGAGGACAGTCTGGCACTGATTAAAATACTTTGGCCAAGGTGCCCCTGGGTGTCTCTGCTGGAGTGTGTGTGTGTGTGAGTGAATTCTCGCAGTGTGTTTACACAGCTGGGAGATAACTAGTCCCAGACTGAGGCCTTCAGATAGTTACTTTGTCAGTGTTTTGTGTCCAAGTGTGTTCCTGAGGTTACTTTCAGGCTTACTGTAAATGAGAACTACAACAAACTCAGGTTAGGGACGTATAAATAGACTAGTTGGTGGGCTACGTGGTTTACACAGTTTTCTGAAAAAGTTTACCATGCAGTTCATTCTGGAGAATCAGGTTTAAGTAGACTAGTCCTAAATGTTTGGAAAAGTCAGACGTACATTGAGTTGAAATATATATATATATATATGGATGAATTGTTCACAATAAGATCTAAAACATGCATTTGCAAAACTCATAGGGTGAATTTAAAAAGTCACCATAAAAATGGTAAATTATTTATCTGTGCCATCACCATCATTGTTTTAAAATTAGTGTGGCCTCATAATCTTTTAACAAAAACATTAATTCCTCTCACCTTTGCAATGACATCCCTTCTCTGATGACTTGTGCAACAGCGTGAGGGCTGAGCAATATCCCTCTCCTCCAAATAACCTGTCACTCACATGAGATCGTAGCAATTAGCAAATGACAATGATCCAAACAATTCCCAATTGACAGTCAAGTCCTGCCTAGGGCAAAAAATATAATTTTTTTATTAACCCAATTTATTGAGACAAACAAATATTTTTTTGTTTTAACAATCAAACACAAAATAAAAATTAAAGAAATATCTCATTTCTAATGTTTTATATGCAGATTAAATAGGTCTTAAAGGGATAGTTCACCCAAAAATGAAAATTTGATGTTTATCTGCTTACCCCCAGGGCATCCAAGATGTAGGTGACTTTGTTTCTTCAGTAGAACACATATGATGATTTTTAACTTTTACCGTTGCAGTCTATCGGTCGTATAATGCATGGCAATGGTAACAAAATCTATGAGATTAAAAAAAACATGCACAGACAAATCCAAATTAAACCCTGCGGCTCGTGACGACACATTGATGTCCTAAGACACGAAACGATCGGTTTGTGCCAGAAACCGAACAGTATTTATATAATTTTTTACCTCTAATACACCACTATGTCCAACTGTCTTTGAGCGCGCGCAGGCATCCGGTGCGTGAGGTGTGTATGCGCTAGGGCTGGGCAAAAATGTTTTTGATTTTTCGATGTATTGTTTTTTTTTAAATTATATCGATTCTCAAAAGCCGCGAATCAATCTTTTCCGGGATTTATTTCAGCACATTTAAAACAAGATCTGATTAATGTGAATCTTATTAGTCTTCTCCACTAGATGTCTCCCTAATTTACCTTGCGCAATGTTACAACAGAAGCCTGTCATTCATTCAGCGCTTATCATGGCCATACACATGATTCGCAATGCTCAGGTGAAATCCTATAGTAATACTATAAATCTGTGGAAGCATTTGATATCACGCATAAGGCGCCATGATTTCCGCAATGAATGAATGGCGGATGGCGCAGCGCACTTTGTTTACTACACACACCGCTCGCGGTGTTTTCAGCTTCTGCCGTCTCACTATATGATGATATGAACACGAATGTCATCTCCAGCTGCTCTGAGAGTCACTTCATTAGCATTTACCGTTTCATTTGAGAAATCTACCGTCATATCACATACACAGCAGCTGCAAGTTCTTCACGGCAACCCGTCAAAATAAAAGTTTAGTTTAACGTTCTACTGTCAGAATATATTACTATTTAGCAGTCTGAAGACTCAATGCTACTACTGCTAATAAATATTAATAAATCTTTATTTTTAAAGGAATAATCACATCTGTTTTATTTTTAATTTTAACAGTAAACCTCTGTTGTGCAGCACTTTGTTTGCCAAAAAAATAAAAGGGTTTAATTTTCATTATAAATTAAATGAATGTTTTATGCCTTCATCTGATTACCAGAAAAATTAAGAACATTTTATAGGGCCCTACTATTGTTTAAAAAGGACCCAATACACACAAAAAAAGAATAGGTTTAAAATACAGGCATGTGGTTCTTAATTTCTATTTATTAATTCACTATTTGTAAACTGATGTTTACTGTTAATTTTTTTGAAATATCAATAGCATTTGTATTAAAACTATATTCACTGAATGTAATTTAAAAAAAAATGGAGAATCGAATCGAGAGCTTGCGAATCGAAATCGAATTGGGATATCTGAATCGATACCCAGCCCTAGTACGCGCTCTGGCGTAGTTTACGCAAGTGCCGGAAGTGATCTCTCGCGTGTATACGTCACTCATTGTTTGCACAGAGCACAGTCATCGTAGGTACGACGGCTAATCAAAATGGTACTTGCTTGCGCTTATCCGGATTGTTCAAACCGACTTAAAACTAAAAGATTACATTCTCTCGCGCGAACTCATTCGGGAGTGGTAACTTTCCACGTATTCCCAACTTCTGAGCCTGCTCGCCTGAAATTATGGTTGATTGCTCTTCGGCTGGATATCAACACACCCATTAACGTAAACTGCACCAGAGCACGTACACGCCTCACGCACCGGATGCCGTGCGCGCGCCCAAAGACAGTTGGACATAGTGGTATATTAGAGGTAAAAAATTATATAAATACTGTTCGGTTTCTGGCACAAACCGATCATTTCGTGTCTTAGGACATCAATGTGTCGTCACGAGCCGCAGGGTTTAATTTGGATTTGTCTGTGCAATGTTTTTTGTACTCTCATAGATTTTGTTACCATTGCCATGCATTATACGACTCATAGACTGCAACGGTTTGTGTTAAAAATCTCCGTTTGTGTTCTACTGAAAAAACAAAGTCACCTACATCTTGGATGCCCTGGGGGTAAGCAGATAAACATCAAATTTTCATTTTTGGATTAACTATCCCTTTAAGGAAACTTTTGTCTTGTCTCTCAAGGCCACAGGAGGGCGCAATGAGCAAAATAATGCAGCACATTTAAATTGTCAACGCAAGGAAACATTCAAATGCAAATGTTTATTTTAAATACGACTCATATTCATTCTATATTCACAATCTCCTCATCACAGGCAGGCACAGCACTCATTTCAGCATGTGTTCGTGCTCTAAACTACGTTTGTGTTTGCTGTCTGCGTCACTCATAGCACGTGCCTATATCGTGCTATATCGAATATTTTCGTACCGTCGATAGATATCGATACCGTTTTATCGTCCAGGCCTAGTCCTGCCCTTCTTTTTTTTCTCATTCAAGAAAACGTTTCTCGGATATACGTCACAATAGAGAAGAAAAAGGTGATCAAAATTTCCAATTAAGGCCAACTCTAAAGCTTTGCTATATAAAATATTAAAGCTAAACACAAGTAAAAAAAAAAAAATCAAGATGAGTTCTCAGTAGGTGAATAATTAGTCAAAATCCTTACCTATCTCTTACTCAAGTCAGTTTTGTGTGTGTGTGTGTGTTTAAGTGAGAAAGTGGGAGTTTTTTTGCAGGGACTCTGTTTTGTCCTTCCTCTCACAGGAAGTTTTCTGCTGGTCAGAAGTGATTCACTCAAATGTCTCTTCCTCTTTGTCCCTGACGAGAGTGATCTTGTGTTTCAGGATGATGAACAAGTCATTTATGTTGTTTCTCAGAGGTTGAGTGAGTGAATGAGTGTAAGAATGAAAGCTCAAGGTTTCTTTGTGTTGTTTTGCAGGAGTTTGTGGCTGGACGGCAGCTGACAGACTGAACCATGGCTCAGTTTCCCACGCCCTTCGGAGGTGAGTGGATGTTTTCACTGACTGACTGACGCGTGTGTGTGTGTGTGTGTGTGTGTGTGATGGAGGCTGGGTGGATGTGTATGGAGTTCTCTGTGTGTTTGAGAGAGGCAGAGAGAATGAATTCAAGTGAGTCAGTGAATGTCTAAAAGGATCAATGAATAGAAGAGAAACGCCCTCACAGAACTGCCGTTTGCAAGCTTATGTGTGTTTAATTTTCTGTTTTCACTTACAATTTAATGTGGCATATTTATATACAGTGGGATTTAAAAGTTGCTTTGCATTTTGGAATATAAGATTTTTATTGTGATATTATCTAGAATTTCAGCAACTGATTGATAATCATTGATATTTATCTAGAATAAGATGAATAACCTAGTATAGTATAAGTGTAATATAGTTACTATGTTGTTCACATGAGTAAATATATGTTCCTCATAGAAGTTAAAATTTAGTTTGTGATTTCTTTGAATTTAATGTTTAATTCAGTAATTTTAACTTCTTTTAAAATGGTAAGCAATCAAATATTTTATTTTTTTGTTTTAGAATGCAATATATATATTTGAATACATATATATATGTATACTATTGTATAGCGCATATATAGCCTAGATTTGTTTTCATCGCCTTGACATTGCACATTGGGCAGGAGGTGGAATAAAACATTTTTGTAAATAATGGATTAAGCAGTTTTAAAATAAAAATGATTATTTTTGACCAATTTTTAGTTTGATTTTTTTTTTTATCTTTCTGATTAATTAGGTTATTAATTTTATCAACACAACAGTTTGACTGTGTTGCATATTTCTCAGTGTTGTTTTTATGCAGTCAAACGTCAGTAAGAGTTGATTTATCTGTAGATGTGATCTGTCTGTTTGATAAAAATGTTAGCAGGTTAAACACGTTAAAGCGTTATGCTGCTGTTCGTCTGATATCTTCTCTCTCGTTCTCTCTGTAGGGGGGTCGGATACATGGGTAATATCTGTGGACGAGAGAGCCAAACATGACCAGCAGTTCCACAGTTTGACCCCCACACCTGCTGGCTTCATCACAGGTAATCAACTCTGGTTTTCTTGCTGTGAGAAAAGTACAGAACGCTCATTAGTGCTGATGTTTGCTAAAACCCTTTGGAGTTTGATGTTGTCTGAAATGCAAGAACAAATCCCTTGAGTTCTGTGCAACTGAAAATGACCACCCGCAGTGCTGTCAGTCATACATCTCTGGTAGTCAGACATTTTTATGCCTATTATTTCTCTGTTGGATACACAGACACAGAGAAACGGAGCAAATGAAGTGAAAACTGAAAAACAAAAGCTGCCGCCTCTTTCCCACCATTCTGTTTTTTAAACGCATCCCCCAATTTAATAAAAATGCCATGGATATTCTTCATGACAGTTTATTTAAACCATACCACTTCCAGACCTGCCAACCTGTATGCATTTTGCGTAGCGGCTTCGCATTTTGACCTCAAAGTACGCTGGTACGATTTGTCACTCTAAACCAGTGTTTCCCAACCGGGGTGCCGTCTGTCGAGAGCAGGGGTGCCGTGTAAAAAAAATCATTTTTTTATATTTTTAAATTGCTAAAATGTTCAAAAAAGCATCTATTATATAATATACATTTCTGATGTCGCCAATAATTAGAGATAATTAGTTCACCGCTCAGGTTTCACTTTCACGTGGTGTGACGCTCTGCGTATTATCCCACTCTATGCGTGTGCGCTCCGCTCAGTCGCTCACGGCCCATGTGAGTGCTCCACTCATATACCGTTCATGCTCATCGGAACACCAAAGTCCACTCAAAAATCAAGCTGACAGGAAACATCGATGTAGTACAGTATTGTTTCTGTCTGCAATAGCCCTACTGTGCTGTATGTAACATGGTGTGGTATATGGGCAACTCTGGTAATGCTGCCCTCTCATTCATTGATCTGCAAACCGCATGTTATGCTCACGTGTCCTCTGATAATAATAGCTTTCTAGGACTAAACATTATTTGGATAATTGGTAAAAAAAAAGAAAAGAAAATCTAAATCTCTTAATACCCCTACTGTTAGACCTGAAAAACTAAAAAGCAATTTATTTCATTTGTAGGCCTGTCATTATTTTTTATTTGTGCTATCATTATTAATTTCTTTATTTGTTCTTATTTTATTACTGACTGTTTACTTGTCATTTTTTATTCAATTCAAAGTTTGAAATCAAGCTATCTCACGCTACTGCAACAAAATGACCCCACTGTAAAATCAAAAATACACTGAGTGAGCAAAAATTTGTGAGATAGCTAGTTATAATGGTAATTAAACAATGTTTACATATGAATAAAAGCCTACATGAAAATCTGTCATATAAATTGGTCTCTTCATTAGAAATTAGCCTACTGATTGCCACCATGGACAAAAAAATGAATAATATTAAAAATATCTGTATCACATTATATTCTGCAGTTCTTCCCTGTTGTACCGAATATCTATACTTTTCAAAGTATCATATCGAATTTAGAAATTCAAATATTGTGACGAAATTAATTTTGTAGAGTGCCCCAAATTTGTTAAAATTTCCAAAGGGTGCCGCGACTAAAAAAAGGTTGGGAAACACTGCTCTAAACTACGCAAAAATCTAGTGACGCCTCTGTCCACACACAGTATTCAAAACAAGCTACAGAAAAAGAAGAAGAGTTCAACCAATCAGAGTGTTTGTTTTATTTTTTTTGGCTTTTGCATTTAAATAATTTCTGCGTTTTATTTCTCTCCTAGTAGCCTATAGTTTCAGTTCAAAATGGCTCGCGCTCGCCCCGCCAGATGCTCTGACAGAAAGGCTGTGTGTGAGGCTGACAGAGACGCGCTTTTTAATGTGTTTGAGATGTGCTGTTTTCCTTAATGCATAACTTACATTTCACAGGGATATTCTCCATCTGTAAATGTTAAAAAAGCCATGGAAATATTTCCATTTTGCTGTCAGAAGTGCATGAGCTTTTGCTTTGCGATTCTCCACTAAACTCCACAGACTTCATTTAGAACGAGCGCGCGCCAAACAGACAGAGCTTAATGAAATTGAGGAGCACAATAACTCTGACTAAAATATACATTTTGCTGAAATATTTGTAGTTGGACAATAAATGTGACATATGTAGAATTTTAAACCTACAAGTAAGTGTATTTGTATGATAGTACTAACTGTAAAGTGTAATGGGGTAATCAAAATAGCCTTTATACTCAATTAGTCTGTGCTTTTTATTATTTAGATTTTTAGTTTAGTAACTTTAACTTCTGCTTTAAAAGGATTATATTTGTTTTTAGATTGCAATGTTACAATGTAATGTGATTTTAACCCTTTTTTTGCACATAATATATGCCTACGTTTACATTCACTTTATTTGTTTAATCCAAATACAAAATACCGAGATATATAGGCTACCGTATACCACAAATTAGCCAAAAAATACAGAGATATTAATTTTTGCTTATTGCCCAGCCCTAAACAGAAGTGTACTGGAGTTTTAATTAAAGTAGTTTTTTTTTTTTTTAAGTAGCATTAAAAAAAAACTAAATAGCAAAAATGAACTAAACAGTTACGGTAAACCGTAAAAAACTAAACCGTTTACCCCCACTCTACCCCCGCCTGCCACACTGATGGTACTAAAAAAAAAAATCCAAGGTTGACAGGTCTGCACTTCCTGTTTTCTGCCTGTAAATGGGTGGATGATGCTTGCGTTATCTTCGATCAGATTCACAACTGTCTTAAAGTACTATAAGAAACCGTCTGAGGAGTGTTAATGTAAATCTCAGCTCCTCCTCCACCGAAACAGATGAACTCTGGCTTTGCCGCTGACCCACATTAAAACCGTTCCACGTTTACATTAGTCAGAAGAGCAACCATCTTGTGTAAAGGTTTGCGCAATGCAGATGTTTTAGAGTTCAAATTTTGATTCGCTGTAAACATGTGAACGTTTCAGTTGTGAGTTGACTGTGTGTGATGTTAACAGAATCACTGAGAAAGATACAGAGAAGGAAACCGATCAGGGTGTGGCATGTTGATTTCCATGTGACTCGTCTAGAAAAGGTCATTTCTCCGTCATCTTTTGTTTCTAATCTCTAGTTGAAGCTTTGACATGTTTGTTCCTGTTATAGAAAGCCATCTTTCTCCCTGGACTCTCTTTGGAGACATTTTGGCAGTCTGAAGAAGATTCTGGAACTTCTCATACATTACATTGAAAGAAATGCTCAAAGTACACACATTTCATGATCTCATTCTGCAATCATAGGTATACAGTAGATGTGAAATTAACCTCCAAAGGGCTAATCAAAATCACAAGATGCAAACAGTAAAACCAGCTTGTCCCAGCTGGACTTTGGACATCTACTGAAGAGATGGTACTTGTGGGTTTCCTGTTGACCAGTGGATCTGAAAGAGCCTCTTTGTGTTGACTGAAGGACAGCTGAAGCAGTGAGTGGCCCACAGTCAGGCAGGCATGGGGAGGGAGTCTGTTTTCGGCTCTGAGGGTATAAAGGCGTTCTGTGTGTGTGCGCAGAGGAAGACACCTGTTATCGAGAGGAAACGATGTTTAAAGGAAGGTGAAAAGGTTTTTTCTGCTTTGGCAGAGGCACAAACTCGCATCTCCCATTGTTTTTTGCATTGGTTGGTAGGTTGTAAAAGGGATGGTTTAGGTTATCTGGCCTGCTGTGGCATTATTAGTTGACACTGGTATAAGATTGTCGTATAATAAACCATTATAGGCAATGTTAAAAAAAGAAAGAAAACTGTAGTTGACTGCTTTACACGCTTTTTTGTGTTTAGTAGTATAGTCTGTCATAGGAGCAGGAAATCGGTTTGATAGGTTAGATAACATATGAGCACACTGACTCAGCTTTCCTTTCTTGCTCAAGCTGTAGCTGGCAGATCACTCGCCCCAGAGGCCAGTGTCACTCAAGTGCAGTCAATAAACTGCACTTTTGCAATGTTTTATTAGCATACTAAAACAATTACAATTTTAATGTCATAAGATTCTTTGAAGACCACATTAATTTTAAGTTGTGGGAACAAAACCTTTCTATTTTGTTCGTTTATACCATACAGTATGTTTATTTATATATTTACTCAATATTCATATACATTTTTTTCCCCTTTCTCTCTCTCTCTCTCTTTAGGTGACCAGGCAAGGAATTTCTTTCTGCAGTCAGGTTTACCTGCCCCCATCCTCGCCCAGATATGGTACACAATTCCTATAACACATATTCATTTATAATCAAGTGCACTACTTTCATAAAACAATATGTGCTTTTGTTCAATAATTACTGTACATTGTAAAAAATATTCCATTGCATTTACAGTAAAACACTTGCAGCTGTTGTTGCCAGAAATTCTTTGCACAAAATGCTTATGACAGTGTTTTCAGTATTGCCAGATGGCTGTATATTTTACAACTTATAACCATATGTTTCATTAAATAATATAATGTTAATATACCAGTTTACTGCCAAAATCTGCTTTTTACCTTGTAACTTGTACTGATAACCACTATAACAATACAGGTACAATAGAAAACCACATTATGAATCAGAAGTGTACTGTCCATAAGGCATGGCCATTATTGGTAGATGAACCACAGGGTCATACACACACAAAAAAACACTGTTAGGGTAAGACACATGACACTAAATTAATTCAGTAAACATTTACATAAGATAAAATTTAACACAAAACACCTTAATGTACATTACTGATAACAAAAATAAGAACACTATTATATGTGATGTGTCACGCGGGGGCTTCTGAGAATGTCCTTTTTACTGTAAATTATATGGAAGTTCATTGTTTTTACTTCCTAAAACCATTAAATATAAATTTACAGTTAACCAATTACTGTAGCATTTTTACATTGTTTTTCTGTAAAAATTAATCCTTTTTTTTTTAGTTTTAAATTGTCCAGGCTACTGTGTCTATGAAAACTGATTGTGTAGCAGGTTGCAAATCCTGAATGATACTGATGATTAGTGGTCAACCGATATATATCGCCAAGGCCGATATTTGGCATTTTTTAAATATCGGCATCGGCCGATAAGTTTTCCTGTTTGGGCGATGCGTTCAATTTTATTTATTTAACATTTTTTAAAGTTTTTATTATTATTTTGTATTTACTTTTATTTTGACGGTGCTGACAGCACTCACATTCTCCCTCTTGTTCGCCATCGTCGTTAACAGTTCTGTCTAATACGGATAGAAGTCTGTCTAATAATCAACGGTTAAACAAAGGAATTAAAATGTATACAAAAAGTATTATAACGATTGCTTTTATATTATTAGTAATAGAAAGGCAAACATTATAATACTTTCTTGTTTGCCATCAGCATTTATATCATTTAAACAAATCTTTGAATGACTAATGAACATTTAATTTCACAAAGCTTGCAAACTTAGTCGGATCCAGTTGTGAGATCCTGTGAAGTGTGCATTTGTATCCTGCTCGATCGCGTGTTCTCTGCATGACGGCCTGTTTGTGTGAATTGAATGCGGACAGGTGGAGAGTTCAGCTTCACTGGAGATGCGCGATCGACAAACTTTAAACTCGTGATTTCCTTTTATGCTGCGCTTCATGCATTTGCCCACTGCCATATTCATGTAATTTCCACTGTGTGCTGTATGTAAAATGAGTGTTACCTTGGCTTTATTTGAAAAAAGTTGCATAAATCAATAAGAACTTCTCTGGGCAACCTAAAGCGACTGAACAGCCATTCGTCACTCTCAGCAAACATATCTGTGCGCTCTCTAAAGACGCGCTCTTTCCTTAGAGCACGCGCCGCAATGTCTTCAAGCAGTACCAAGTGTGCCATGCCTCCAAACACAAGGTGAGACAAAATAATCACCGTTTACATAAGGATAGATCAGGTGATTGTTGGTAGGACCTCTAATTATATATATATTTATTTATATAATTGGACCTCTAATTATACTTTATTATCAATTTTAATGTCTAGTTACTTTTCACCCACCCTGTAAATAACATATCTAATTATATGTAGGGTTCTTTACACATGCTTATAAGACCACGGGCGTACATGATTATTGCGTACGTGTGGTATAAGTTGTTCTTGAATTTTTTCGTACATTTAGAATAAATTTTAGTACGAAAGTTTTTGATGAATAATGATTTATTCGTGAAAACGTCCGTACGCACATTTCACGCAAAAATTTGTGCCTACGCATGTTTAGTGAATGAGACCCAATGTTCTAAAGCAAAGTTCTCATCCTGTTCCTGGCCTAGCCCTGCTCTGCATCTCTCTCTCTCTCTCTCATTCAGATCATCAGCTCAGTGAATACACTTATTTTCACATACTATAGTTATGAGAAGCGGTATACATGGACGCGCGTGTGGTTGCCGAACTGTATTAAAACTTTAATCAGAATAAAACCATATATTAGAAGCTAACAGAAGCAGTAGCATTTACAAATAACAGCGTATCTAAAAGTATGAGACGACAACAAACAAAAATCTTAGGCCTACCATTAAAAGCCGTGCTTGCACAGGTTCTGCGCGATCCTCTTCAATAATATCCTCTGTGTCTCAATCGGGCTCAAATTGATGAGCAATATAGACGACTTCATTGTTTACAATACAACCGGAGCACATGCCGCTATGTTGAGGGGCGGGACGCTTAGACGCGCGCTAGAGGTGGTTTAGCCAATCACAACACACTGGGCCAGCTAATCAATCAGAGCCCATCGTGTATTTCTGAGGGAGGGGCTTCATAAAAGCAGGAAATGATCAGTGCGTTCAGAGGAGAAGGGACAGAGAGGTGTGGAATAAAGGTAAATTATGTGAAAAATAATGCGTTTTTAACAAACAAAGCATTAACACATGTTAGACTGCACCCCATAAACACAATCAAGCCTATAAAAAAACCAGTCAACCACCCCTTTAAATGCTTTATTCTAGATCTACAGAAGACCACTCTTCTCTTGTTCAGGACTTGATTGTCTTAAGATTGTAGTTCAGTCAGTTCCCTCAGAGATTTAGAGTACCTTATAGAATGTTATGTTATAATTACATTAAATTAGCAATGCATCAACCATACCTTCCAACCATTTATTTATATATATAAAAAAATTGCATTAATTATTAAGTAATTAAATGAATTAATTATTTCATTTATTTCCTTCATCAGGGATGCCTAGTATGGGGGCAATGCCAGGCCTGCCAGCAGTGCCGCCCATGCCCCTGCCCCCTCTGCCTCCAGGAGTGCCAGGAGTAGGTGTGTCTCCACCTCTGGTAGCATCAGTGACCCCAGCCTTACCATCCCTTGCTAACGGAGCACCCGCTATGATACAACCCATGAGTGGATTCTCGCATCCAGGTAATGTAAACAAGCACTCACACTACCTAGACCAGCTTATAAAAGTTTGTTTACTTTGGCAGGATAATTTATGGGTGTTTGTCTCTGTCTCTCAGCTGCTGCGCTCAACAAAACCCCTTCGTTCAATCGTTCCAGTATCAAGCTACAGAAGGGCCAGTCAGTTGAGGCACCCAGGTACACACACACACACATTTACACTGTATTCACAGAAATGTTATAGATGTTAAAAGCACATATTATGAATTTACCTTTCCTTTAGCGTGTAATATAGCTGTTTGTGCATTTAAGCAATCTGTAGAAAACACTTGCCTGAAATGCCTCGTTTATAGTCCTGCCATTATTTCCATAATTTTGCGACATCAAAAAGGAACTAAAACAGAGTGTTTCAGCTGAAAAGAGGTGCTGAACCAATGTACCATTTGAGAAAAAATTTTTTTTTTAACTGTAGATCATGTTAATGTACTCGTTCGCATTATGATGTGATTTAAAATGATTTAAGTGCAGGAACGGAAAGAACTTGGAATGTAAATAGATGAGAAAGAAAACACGTGTACAGTATTTTTAGATCTGCATGCGTTTGGTGTTGAGACAGCAGCCTAATATATGCGCTGCCTGTCATTAATGTTAATCAAAGAACAAAAAAATCATTCACTGATCTTGACTGAATATCTTTAATAACTTTAATAATTTATATTTTATTTATGAAAAAAATATGCAGTGTTTTTAAACTTTTAAATACAGTTTCTGTACCTGAAATTTGGTTCAGTTGTATTTATGCTGTTGCTAATTGATTTGTTTATTCCTATTTTATTACTGACTGTTTACTTGTCTTTAACACTTTAATATTTGAAATGTATATTTGTCTAGCTATTTTTGTTAAAATCATAGGCAAAAGTTCCTCTTTTAGGCCTAAGTGTTCTGTAGGCTGCTGCTTTTTGCTCATGTTATTCAGCTGCAACAGAATGCTTTGTAAAAAGACAGAATAAATGTTTGATATCTAAATGTTTGACTTTTTTTTATTTATATATATATATATATATATATATATATATATATTGGATTTTTTTGTCTTATTGGAATCGATAAGAATCAGAATCGATAAAATTCAAACGATACCCAATCCTACCCAAAAATAAAATAATAAACATGTAAATGAGCATAATGGAGCCACTTTAACACACACAATGTCTCTTTAGTGCTCCGGCTGCTCCTCCACCCATTGACTGGGCCGTGCCTCAGTCCTCTCGGCTCAAATACCGCCAACTCTTCAACAGCCATGACAAAATGATGAGTGGTTATCTCACAGGTATGGTGTCCGTCACACAAAGCATGACACAAAATAATCATCATGCGGTGAAACACTTTGTATTTTGTTTTGTTGTTCAGCTAATTTAAATCTCAAATTTAATTGCTGCATAGCTGTAAATTTTAACAAGGTTATTATTAGTTTTGTATTTTAACATTTTATTTAATACTATTTTCATATGCCTATGCCACCATTCACATTTTCTGTGTAATGATCTAGTTTTTAATTCAATGCATTTGCGGAGCTCAAAGCTCATGTGATAAGTGACAGTGGTTACTCAGTACAGCTTAGCGGAAGCAGAGGTTGCTGACTCAACATACTCAACTCTTTCTTTCACTTCTCTTTCCCCTCTCTCTCTTTCTCTTTCTTTTCTGCTTCAGGTCCACAAGCCAGAACTATTCTAATGCAGTCCAGTCTACCGCAGGCCCAGCTGGCCACCATCTGGTGCAGATCCAACACATTTTTCTTATTGTGTCTCTGTCTCGCATTTAAAACTCAAACAAATCTCAGAGTTCAGAGATCTGTATCAGCGTAAACATGAAGATTGGTATCTGGTTATTGTTATAAGTACATCCGACTGGTGTTTTGATTTCTTTTAACATGCTGTTCTTGGGATTTTTGTATTGCCTATGGTCCTGTTTACACTTGATGTTAACATCGGATCTTGGGTGATCAGGTGTCATGTGGAAAGGCAAGATAAATAGCAGTTTTGTCTCCATAAAACATCCACTGTTTATCTATATAGGAACCTGTCCGATATAGACCAGGACGGAAAGTTGACTGCAGAAGAGTTTATTCTGGCCATGCACTTAATTGACATGGCAATGTCCGGTCTGCCTCTTCCCCCATTGCTGCCCCCTGACCTCATACCTCCAACATTCAGGTGAGTGACCCCACTGATGGCCCACAACTGTATTTTGTCAATAATCATTTTTTTTACGCCTTAGAATAGTCTGCCAAGTAAGTTAAAAGTTAGACTTAAGAGAACTTTTATTCTAACAATGCAAATGGTTAAACTTGCAAACTATAGGACTTAAATCTTTCCTGTTTGTTTAGGAGAATGCGTTCTGGTAGTGGAGTGTCTGTGACCAGTATGCACTCGACAGATCTACGGTCTCAGGATGAGCCCGAGGAGGAGGAAAAAGAGGCAGAGAAAAAACTTGCAGGTCAGAGGACAAGAGTAAATCCTAATTAGTTTCATAAAGGAAACTCAGCTTACTCGCTTATAAAATATTTGTGGCCTATAGACAAGAAAAAGGCCCTCTTTGCACCTGGCATTAATGCATTTTGTATCTGGACAGTCTTTAAAGGGGTCATATGATGCGATTTAAATTTTTCCTTTCTCTTTGGAGTGTTACAAGCTCTTGGTGCATAAAGAAGATCTGTAAAGTTGCAAAGACTGAAGTCTCAAATCCAAAGAGATATTTTTTATAAAAGTTAAGAGTCAACCACGCCTACCTAAAACGGCTCGTTCTAACACGCCCCCACATGTCTACGTCACGATGTGGGAAGATTTACATAACACCGCCCAAATGTTCACGCAAAGAAAGGAGGAGTAACTTTTATTCTCGCTGTGGTATTGTTGCCGCCGCCATGTCGTGAAGGCGCTGTGTGTTTCCTTATGAAAGCTAAACTACTTTGTTTGGCCTTCCAAAAGAGGACGATATCCGCTGTGGATCACCGGATCAGCTTTCCCGGTGGACGAAGCGGAGTCCAGCCCGGAGTCGTCACATGTCCTTCCGGACGCTCCTTCGTCGAAATCGCCGGCCGCACCATTCTCAAGCCCACCCACCTCTGCTCACTCTAACCCTCTGGCCGTTCCTCATGCTAGCCCCCGGCCTCTGCTCACTGTAGGCCGCCGCTGCATACTCTGTGTGTGACGCTGTTTCGTTGTGAAAGCGAAAATACTTTGTTTAGCCTTCCAAAAGAGGACACGACT
>NW_015505929.1:161963-163800 GCF_001515645.1 Sinocyclocheilus grahami
GAAAGTAGAAATGTTGAGAGCCACTGATTTAGACTAGACAGCAGTGTTTTTAGACCAGGACTATATTAGAAAAGATTGTATATTAAAGGGGTGGTTGATTGCGATTTCACTTTTTTAATGTTAGTTAGTGTGTAATGTTGCTGTTTGATCATGAACAATATCTTCAAAGTTACGAAGCTGAAAGTTCAATGCAAACGGAGATATCGTCCTTTAAAATTCTGGCAGTTTAATGCCTACAAAAACGGCTGGTAGGGATTACAACGAGTTATGTGACGTCACAAACCCAGATAAACCCCGCCCTCGGGAACATGCAACAAGGGGAGGCGAGGCCATGCTGTGCTACTTTAGAGAAGAGGAAGAGAAAACTAGAGGGGCACGTAAAAATCTATTCATATATGAATCGCGATTCTGTCTTCTAACGATTCTGATGGATTCACAAGATTCAAAATCAATGTTCTAAAGCAGCGGTTCTCAATACTGTTCCTCGCGTCACCCTGCTCTGCACACGCTCTGCATCTCTCTCTCTCTCTCTCATTCAACTCAGCTCCAACAATGACCTGTTCCAATTATACACTTATTTTCACATAGCTATGAGAAGCGTTAAACATGGACGCGCGTGCAGTTGCCGTACTCTATTAAAGCTTTAATCAGGACAAAACTGTGTATTAAAAGCTAACATAAGCAGTAGCATTTACAAATAACAGCATATCTAAAAGTATGAGACAACAACAAACAAAAAATATAGGCCTACCTTGTTTAGGCCTACCTACGAGCTAGAGACGGTTTAGCCAATCACAACACACTGGGCTAGCTAACCAATCAGAGCCCATCGCCTATTTCTGAGGGAGGGGCTTCATAAAAGCAGGAAATTGATCAGTGCGTTTCTCAGAGAAGGGACAGAGCGGTGTGGAATAAAGGTAAATTATGTGAAAAATAATGCGTTTAAAAAAAAATGAAGCATTAACACGTTAGATTGCACCCCATAAACACAATCAAGCCTAGACAAAAACCAGTGAACCACCCCTTTAAGAGGACGAGAGGACTGTGTTTTTGTCCTCTAATACCTGGGTATGCACACATACACACACACACACACACACACACACCTGAAGAAACGCACACGTAAACACTCCCACTCACAATGCGGAGTCAGCAGCAATAGAAAGCAGTAAGCTGAAAAGATATTCAAACTCCACAGTAATTACAGGGAATATACCTGACTGTGAGCTTTTCAAGTAATCAGGGGTTTATTTCTTCTTTTTAACTTTTATAATATTTCCAATTGATTATCTTTACTTTTAAGCAGTTTTCTTTTCTCATATGTGCAGACTTGTGCGCAAACTGAATATGAAATATTTTTTGAGAAATATTTTCCAGCTGTGTTGACGTCCGTTGGTTTTGCATATAATAAATATTTTGACACACTGGGACATTTAGAGTGCTATTCAAAAACAAATCTATTTTGTATTATGTTCTACAATAATTAATGCAAATGAGTTGATGTTCAATGAGTTCAGAAATCGAGTTATTTGAACTCACGCAAATATCAACCGTCTGTTTTCTTTGTCAAAACAAACCTGTTGTCTTTGTCACAACAAAACAGTGTCTCTCAAGAACATTACGACTGTTTCAAAACCATTATGACAGGAACATGCAAAAAAAAAAGGGAGAGACCTTTTAAATGATTAAAAACCTCAGCACAGATTGCACATGGTGAGAGAATCTGCGGGGAGTCGAGAAGATGAAAAACAATTAAAAGTCAGATGAAGATAAATACTGAACAGAACAGTCTGGTAAACCTCACAGGTATTGAAATATTTGTTTAGTGAGATTCATT
>NW_015505929.1:165106-190411 GCF_001515645.1 Sinocyclocheilus grahami
GTCGTTTCTCCGATCACAAATGCAGACATGGTTTTATGTTTACGCGGCGCGATGCAATGCAATGCGAAAAAAAGACAGTATAAGTCATTATAATTCGTAATTATGTCCCCACTGGATGCAACACATGCCTCGTTTATAATGGGTTTGAATGTTTTTGTCTCGTCGCTCCGGCCGAACAGGGCATCACAATATGGTAGGGGCGTAACATTTCCGTCACACGCTTGAGGTATTCGGGCAATCACAACGCACTGGATAGCTGGCCAATCAGAGCACACATCGCTTTTCAGACCGATGAGCTTTGTAAAAATCGATGCGTTTCTGAAAGGCGGGGCATAGAGGAGAAAAAATAATGTACAGTATGTGGAAAATAATGTGTTTTTTGAACCTTAAACCGCATAAACACATTTCATTACACCAAATACACAAAATAATGTTCTTTTTAGCAACATCATATGACCCCTTTAACTGGATTTAGCTCTTTAACTTGCATTTACATCTTGCAGTGCAATTTGTTGTGAGATCTGATACCTCTTACCCATATAAAATGGAAACCATCGCTTACATATTAGGCTACATTAATTGTAAATGTTCCGCCGTTTACTGATTTTTAAAAACATTAATGGCCCATTCAAAGTGCCTTCCCTCATTTTGACTTATAGAATACCAGGTTTCTGGTAGGAATGGCCATTCCAAGCAAAAGTAATATTTGAAAATAGCAGGGTATTATTCGATTATTATTCGAAAATCGCCCCCCTCCCCCGCATGCACGCACAAACACCCATAAACTGAGAGAGAGGGAGAGAGGCGGGATTCACACTTTCAATCTGTATGATAAACTGTTTTATTCAGAAGATAGGCTACCTTAACTCAAGCCATATAATGATTCTAACGTGCTGAAACATATTAATATAATAAACACAACCGAATGACGGCACTTATTAACATAACAGTCCGTCGATTAGCATAAATGAACTGCTCCTAAGGCTAGGACATTTCCATTTAAAAAAATGGAACCCCTAAAGGAAATAGATATGAGATTGGAGGAAAAATATACTTCAATATCTTCTGTCGCAATTATATCGTTGGGTAATCATACTGTATATAAACTGCGGGCATCAGGGAGCCGTTATTCATATGCGGGGCATTTAAATCGCATTTGAACGTGCGCTTTTTTACTTTCACTTTCGAGATTTGCGATCACACGTACGTACGGAGCAGCACTCGGCAGTAACGTTACTTACCACACATTTTACAAGATTAGATGTTTGTCAGTGGTGCTCAGGATCTGCAAATCATTCGCCATCATCCTATCAGTCATCTCTCCTTATCTGTTTTTGTGGTAAGTGAAATGTTATGTACTGTAATGTAACTGGCTACCGTTAGCAAGCGGCTAACCATGTCCCTTTAGTGGCTCCGTAGAACGCATTATTTGTTTACCGCGCCTTTCTGAATACGGATTCAGCCACACCTCTAACCCAGTCGGGGGTGTTTGTGGTCCACACAGAACTCTTATTTGACATCATCCTAAGTTACTGTAACCGTTATATGCTACGCAAGTCTTTTTTTATGCCACGCAAGTCTACAGTGTTCGGATGAGACAATGTGTTCTCCTGTTGTCTTTGACAGCAGCTTTTAGGTGCGTTATTGGCAGCGCCACCCTTTGCTTACACCACCGCATCAGCACGGAAAACATGGGGAGATTTTTTAAAGACAATAATCACACAACTTGTTCGATATTCTATAATTAAATTAACTAATCGAATATTCGAAAATCGTGACCCATCCCTAGTTTCTGGTTACTTTTACCTTTAGAAACATGGCCATTGTATATAATACAATATATAATTGTATAAAATGGGTAAAAGAAGTTTTAACGCTCCCCTCTCAAAATAAAGCATCCTGAGAGAGATATGAATGAAGGTCTGGGGAGACAAAATGAAAAATTGCAAGTGTTGTCTAATTCATGAGATATTGTTCTTTTATTTGACCAGATCACAAGATGACATAAAGGTAGGGCATAATAGAAAATTTACAGCCCAGCCTGTCAAAATGACAGTTAATGTTTTATGTGTAGAGCAACCTTTTACATATTATTTGCATAGTTAACAAAATGCATTAACATTTTCATTGAATGTGGTCAGAACCTGTTCTGACAACTTCTGAAACTGGGTTCAGTAATCTCAATACAATCACTGTTTGTGTGTATTTACATGTGGCTTTTAATGTGGTCAAGTGTATCACCATAAACACATGCTAGGTGTAAAAGAGTGCCAAAGGTTGCTACTTTGTTTTAAATGTAAAAATCTGTCTTAAAATTGTTTCCGTATTTCCCCTCAGTCACATTCGAGGATAAGAAACGAGAGAACTTTGAGCGTGGAAACCTGGAGCTGGAGAAACGTCGTCAGGCGCTTCTGGAGCAGCAGAGGAAAGAGCAGGAGCGACTGGTGGCGCTGGAGAAAGAGGAGCACGAGAGGAAGGAGAGAGAACGACTGGAGCAGGAGAGACGCAGACAGCAGGAGCTGGACAGACAACTGGAGAGACAGAGAGAGCTGGAGCGACAGAGGGAGGAGGAGAGACGCAAGGAGATCGAGAGAAGAGAGGTGAGTTCAAAAATTCTCTGAGTTCAGTGCATCTTAAACACTATCAGCATCATCTGTAACCTCTTGAGTGTGTGTTGTGTGTGAAGGCTGCTAAGCGGGAGCTGGAGCGTCAGCGGCAGTTAGAATGGGAGAGAACACGCAGACAGGAGCTGCTCACCCAGAGAAACAGAGAGCAGGAGAACATCGTCCTGCTCAAAGCACGCAAGAAAACGCTCGAGTTTGAACTGGAGGCTCTGGTACATGCATTTCCATGCACTTTAATGTTTTAAGTCAAGACAGTCCAGGTGAATAGGGTAAAAATGTTAACTGGTAGATGTGACCATACTTCCCCCGTGGATTAAAAAAATGCACACAAGTTTATCTAATTAAATATGCACTTATTTGCATACATTGCAGGTTTTAACAGAGGGAATTTTGGATATTTCTTTATATCACCAATACATAAATAAAAAAATACAACCATGTTTTTAGGAATAAAATCAGGTGAACGATACATGAACAAACCCCTCTGTAAAAGCCTTCAGAATATGGATAGGTATAGAGTTTGATGTGTGTCAGTGCTACTGAAGTAAAGATTTCTGGCTCAGTGTATTAGGAAAAAACTCATTTTGACAAAACAGCCTTAAAATAAGTAGTATAATTGAAATCTACATATGTTAATAGATAATAGTACAATAAAATGAAAAAAGTATATTTTTGATATTTTCTTTACAGTAGGACACAACACTTTATAAAAAGCTGAATTGTCCAAAATCTCAGAAATGACCAATGCTTGAAAAAACATTTTTTTTTTCCATATAGTGTTTTTCCTTAATAGATTTAAATAGGCTTGGTCATACATCAGATGTAATAATCACATTATAGGGATAGTTCACCCAAAAATGAAAATTCTGTCATTAATTACTCGCCCTCATGTCGTTCCAAAACCGTAAGACCTTCGTTCATCTTTGGAACACAAATTAAAGGGTTACTCCACCCCAAAATGAAAATTTTGTCATTAGTCACTTACCCCCATGTCGTTCCAAACCCGTAAAAGCTTTGTTCGTCTTCGGAACACAATTTAAGATATAACCGGGAGGCTTGTGACTGTCCGATTGCCTGCCAAGTAAATTGCACTGTCAAGGTCCAGAAAAGTATGAAAGACATCGTCAGAATAGTCCATCTGCCATCAGTGGTTCAATCTGAATTTTGTGAAGCGACGAGAATACTTTTTGTACACGAAGAAAACAAAAATAACGACTTTATTCAACAATTCGTCTCCTCTGTGTCTCTCCGCATCACCGTAGCGCCAAGAACGCAAGCAGCGTACGCTATTCTGTGTCAGCCACGACACAAGGATACGTTTTCTACGTGTATTTACGCTTTGATTTGAATGAAAACAGCGCATCCGTGCAGCGCGGCTGACAGAATAGCGTACGCTTCTTGCATTCAGCGGATGTTCTCCAAAATGGCGCTACGGTGATGCGGAGAGACACAGAGGAGACCAATTGTTGAATAAAGTCGTTATTTTTGATTTCTTGGCGTACAAAAAGTATTCTCGTCGCTTCATAAAATTCAGTTTGAACCACTGATGGCAGATGGACTATTCTGACGATCTCTTTCATACTTTTCTGGACCTTGACGGTGCAATTTACTTGGCAGCCAATGGGACAGTCACAAGCCTCCTGGTTTTCCTCCAAAATATCTTAAATTGTGTTCCGAAGACGAACGAAACTTTTACGGGTTTGGAACGACATGGGGGTAAGTGATTAATGAAGAAATTTTCATTTTGGGGTGGAGTATCCCTTTAAGATATTTTTGATGAAATCCGAGAGCTTTCTGATCCTCCATAGAAAGCCAGGGTTTTACCACGGTCAAGGCACAGAAACGTAGCAAGGACACTGTTAAAATATCCATGTGACATCAGTGGTTCAACCGTAATTTTACGATGTTACAAGAATACTTTTTGTGAGCAAAGAAAACAAAAATAACGACTCTACAGTTCTTCTCCTCCGCGTTACCCTAGCCATTTTGGAGAGTATCACGACACATGCGCGTACTTTCCTCTGCATGTATTTTAATTTTTGGGTGAACTATCCCTTTAATAAGGCAGTTAAAAAAGACATTTAGACTCATTTTAAAGCTGCCTTTTGTGATTTCTGCACTATCAGCAGCACCAAACAGAATTGTAATCTGTTTGAGTGGTCCCATATGCATATTAAACCAAAGTTAATCTGATGCGGAGTTTAATAGTTTGACATCTGTTGTTCTTTGTGGCTCTTCTCTAGAATGATAAGAAGTCACAGTTGGAGGGTAAACTGCAGGACATTCGTTTCCGTCTCTCGGCTCAGAGGCACGAGATCGAGAGCACCAATAAGACACGAGAGCTCCGCATTGCTGAGATCACCAGCCTGCAACAGCAGCTGCAGGTGTGCACTTCTTCCCTGCTCTCCATCCTCATTTCTCTCTTCTTTCTTCTCACTCACCTCTTACAGAGGCATCATCAGCATCCTTTCAGCATTGGTATCGTTTGAATTAGTATCTACTCTCCAGTTTGGGGTGTTTTTGAGTGTGTGGAAGAGAAGAGGGAGTTTAAACCCCTCACGGGAAAAAACAAGTGCGTTAGACTATGCATATCTTGTTCACCTACAATTATACACAATAAGATAATCAGTTTTATGTTGCTCTGTTGAAAGTAAGCAGAATATTTCATGTGTTTTCTCTCTCTCTTTTGTCTCCATCAGGAGTCTCAGCAGTGGTTGAGTCGGTTGATTCCTGACAAACAGTGTCTGAATGACCAGCTGAAGCAGGTTCAGCAGAACAGTCTGCACAGTAAGAGCATTTTCCTCAACACTGCTTTAAAGATCTGGTTAGATATTATCACACTAGACAATTTGGTGCGCAAACCAGAGTCCATTCCATGTTGGAATTTGGCTGGAATGAAAGTGTATTCCAGACTCTGAACTTTGATGTTCACCAGCAAATTCTGCCAAAACTTAAGTATATTTTGCATCTTTTCTGCTTCTGTCACACAGTTTAGTACGTCTTTCTCTGAGTAAATTGCTTTTGGATATGTTTGCATCGTCTAAAGCAACAAACACAAGTGCTGTTGTGTGTTTGTGAAGTATCCATGATCCAAAGTGACAGTAGCATAAATTAAACTGTTTAGCTGGTATCTACTCATCTTATGTGGTTACCTAATTAAAGAGGTAAACAGCTGCCATTAGTACTTACTGTGGTACTTGTGTCTTTGTCTGTGTTTTTTTTATTTATATATATATATATATATATATAAA
Source organism: Sinocyclocheilus grahami (assembly GCF_001515645.1). Lineage (NCBI taxonomy): Eukaryota > Metazoa > Chordata > Actinopteri > Cypriniformes > Cyprinidae > Sinocyclocheilus > Sinocyclocheilus grahami. Next base: position 170,982 of record NW_015505929.1, read on the forward strand.
AAATAAAAGTTCACAGACTCAGGAAAAAAATGAAATTAATCTGTTTGGTGGTGGCATGTGGGGTTCTGTCTTCTGCTATATTTATTTCAAAGTTTGTCAAAGTTTCTGTAAAATATCTGGGATTAAAATTGATGATCAGCCCAACACGTCTTTGTTTTGTAAACCGGTTGAAATTCAGGACACTCAAATCAAGGTGTGTTCTGAGTTCTCACCCTCAACGAGCCCACATAAAGCATTTGTAACACTTAAAACAAAGAGTGAGTGATCTATAATCACTGTGATCTGTAAAAGGAGTTGCTGACTGGTCACTTCTGGTACTGCAGGAACAATTACAGATGACAATTGAGCTGATTGAACATGAAAACAACACACCTTAGGTCGTAGAGGAAAGAAAATAGTCAAGAACTTATATAATCAGATTGGTGAACTAAGCATTGATGATAAAAGCTTATTTTTGTTTATATTGGTAGAGGAGTGAAAAATAAATTGTTCTGCAGAATAGTTCATGAGGATGTTAATCTCTCAGGAATGCTCTTTAGTAGTGGTCTGATTATTTCTGCTTTGTAGGAGACTCTCTGTCCAGTCTTCAGAGGGCCATTGAAATGAAGGAATCAACCAAACAGCAGCTGAGAGAACAGCTGGATGCTGTGGAGAAGGAGACACGTTCCAAACTATTGGAGATAGACTCCTTCAACACACAACTGAAGGTACTGAAGCCCTGAAAGACCTAAACACACACACTTACACAAACAGACAGATCATTTTGTCTTCAGTAGTGTTATTTGTTTTAGTTATACTTGGCATTTTTGTACTTTTATGTTTTGCATTGTGTGAGTGCAGGGTACAAAATTAACATTTGTGCGAAATGTAAGTAAAAATTGGCTTTGATAAATGAATAAAATTGAATAACTCACCAGTTTGTTAGAGCTATTACAATACATCATAGAAATGAATTTTCTGTCATTGTGATGCAAGTGATTCAAATAACCTTCTACTGAAATTTTTTTTTTTAAATGTTATCTAAATACTTACAGCAAGCAATTTAATATATTTAACTGTTTCGTGGCCAGTAAGAAAAAATTGAATCCCTCACCATTGACAGTTGGGGCAAAATATTCATTTTGGACCCTGTGTGTTTGTGCGAATGAAAGAGGAAGTAAGAGAGAGTGCATTTTGAGACATCATTGAGCTTTCACACAGTGTATTTAATAAAAACAACAGAACACTCTTAATTTAGTTTTAATGTACCTTCAGAATAAGAGAAAGAGAGTGTGTGATAAAGTAGAAGAATTTTCACAGCATCACACTATCTCTTGTTCCTCTCTCACTGTATCTGCCTGCTGCTCACTCTGTCACCCTGCCCTTCATCCTCCGTTCATCCTTGCTGACTCCCTCTCAACCCTTCCCTCCACCATGTTTATACGGTTTGGCTGGCCCTCTTTGTTCTGACTTGACCATGCTTCACCCTGCTTTACCCTTCGTGGTGGTACAGTCCTTGGGGCTGTTCTATGAGACCCACGCTGCTAGGATGGAGAACCTGCAATCGGAGCTACTTATTGAAGAGCAGAGGGGGCGACAGGTAGACAATCTGATAATGCTGTTAACCCCCAGAAAACTACCACCAAACTATTACCCTCTACTCACAGCACTGTGCTCTCTGTTGCCCTGTATGAGGGGACTTAGAGTAGCACACTTCCAGTTGTTTCTTGTCTTGACTACTACCCTTTACTAAGGCATCAACAGGGCTCTACAATAAAGATTTATTTATCTGCTCAGATATTTACTTGCTGTTGTCACATTTTTATTAAGAATGACGAAAATTAAAATACTACAAAACACCTAATAATAATAATTAGTAAATAATAATTAACAAATAAAATAATCAGTTGATTTGGAAAGTTTGTTTTAAACTGATTTAAAATATGGCATAAATGTATTTAGAAATACATGTGTTGTGTTGATTACTGGGCCACTGTTCCATTGGAAAACCGTTTCCTTCTGTTTTATTAGGGATTGCAATATAATCACAGTACTACTTAGTTATTAACACATTGGTATGATAAAAAAACATGTATGAATGAAATTAAAAAAACATGGGGTGTACTTGATATTTAAAAGTTAAGCGCATTAAGCTGCAAAGTATAAATCAATGTGGTACTTATGCCCTGACTGACACATACTCAAAGCACGCACGCACGCAGAAGTCTGTCACATGCTTGAATGGTCAAATACACACAAAGTGATGTCAAAATGCCCGTCATGCAAAGTATTCATGTCAGTTAAGTGAACATAAATAGTTTATAGAAAAGCGGATGTGTATCATCACGTGGGTATGTGCATTAGTTCTTAAAGTTACAGCAGCCTAATATACCTGCTGCTGTCTGTGACATTGCTGTTAATGAAACAACAAAAGAAAAATGACACACTGCTCTTGGTGGAATTTAGAAGCTTTAATAAGGGTCATTATGGGACAGAATAATTTCTAGATTTATTTGGAATAGTAAAAAAACACGGATTAAATTTAAAACTCTACAGTTAGCAAAAGAAAAAGGAGGACGGTCCCTGCCATACCTTCAAGACTATTATATTGCTGCCCAACTGAGAAATTTGCTATGTTGCTGTGATTCAACCTATACTGCCAGTTGGAAACAATTGGAAATCTTGCAAAGCCCTATTCCAGTTCAGTCACTTTTAGGTGATAATAAATTTAAGGAGATATCTGAAAACATAACGCAGTAGACAAAATGTGGTTTAGAATTATTGTATAAATTGATGAGAAAGTTCAAACTAGAGTATCAGATGAAGTAGGATTGGTTATGATTCTCAGTTCTACCCCACTCAAATGGATAAAAGGTTTCAAAGCTGGACACAAAAAGGAATAACTGCTTACTGTTCTATTATATCAGAGGGAGAAATTCAGGATTTTCAGAATTTAATAATCAAATTTGGTCTGGAGAAACAGGATTTTTATAAGTTTTTACAAGTTAGACACTATTATGATATGAAAATCAGAAGAGTAACAAATGATTATTCCCCTTTGATAAATATGTTCATTAAAGTGTATAATACAAATACTTATGAAAAACGATTAATATCTGGTTTATATACCTGCATTCAAGATATTAAAGGCCATTCTAGAAAAGTGGGAAAAGGAAATGCAGATTTGTATCCCAGCTGAAGAATGGCTGAACTTATGGCATTCACAGTGTGTGACTATTCATTCCAGGGCTCTAAGGGAATTTTGTTGAAAAAATACAATTTGTTTTTTTATTACGCCCAAAGTGAAAGTAAAACAAAGAGGAATGACAAATCAGGGCTTCTGCTGGAGGCAGTGCGGGTCATTATCGACTGATCATGTACATGTCTTCTGGTCTTGTCCAGTTTTAAATCTGTTTTGGTGAGAAATACATTCTAGCATAGAGGAAATCTTGGAAATTGAGATTGAAAAAACAGCTTATATTCTATTTCTTGGCAATATACCTGATTCAGTTAATAGTAGGAATAAATATCTACTCAGGATTCTACTAGCAGCAGCAAAAAAAGCGATTGCTCGACTATGGCTCCAGCAGCCTCCCCCAACAAGAACTCAGTGGGAACAAGTAGTTACAGAAATTTACAAGATGGAAAGACTGCCATTCAGGTTGAGACTGCAAGAAGAGACTTTTAAGAAACACTGGGGAAAATGGACAATCTATATATCAAAACAGAGAGAAGACAGATAAATGTCAAAGTGAAATATGTACAGTGGGTACGGAAAGTATTCAGACCCCCTTAAATTTTTCACTCTTTGTTATATTGCAGCCATTTGCTAAAATCATTTAAGTTAATTTTTTTTCCTCATTAATGTACACACAGCACCCCATATTGACAGAAAAACACAGAATTGTTGACATTTTTGCAGATTTATTAAAAAAGAAAAAACTGAAATATCACATGGTCCTAAGTATTCAGACCCTTTGCTCAGTATTTAGTAGAAGCACCCTTTTGATCGAATACAGCCATGAGTCTTTTTGGGAAAGATCCAACAAGTTTTTCACACCTGGATTTGAGGATCCTCTGCCATTCCTCCTTGCAGAGCCTCTCCAGTTCTGTCAGGTTGGATGGTAAACGTTGGTGGACAGCAATTTTTAGGTCTCTCCAGAGATGTTTAAGGGGGTCTGAATACTTTCCGTACCCACTGTATATTCATTAATGTAAATGTATGTAATTAGGATCAACGGCTGCTTGATAGTAAGCCTAAGGAAATGAGTAATATGTTTATGAATGTATGACCACAAGTATTCACTTATACATGCTTACAAATATTTGCTTATATCGTAACCAGTTGACCAGACTGAAATTTATTTTACATTTTATGTTATACGTTGGGGAAAATATTTATGTATGTACCCATGAAGGAGTGTTGTTTGATTGTTATTGTGTTGAAGTTCATAAAAATAAAGTAAAAAAATATATATATAAAATAAGGGTCATTATATTCAAAATTATATTAAGTATAAACAAAACTCTGGAAATTTCAAAATCAGTCTTTTGTCAAGTGGAATTCTGGTGGGACTGGAAAACAAAATGTGTGCCAGTTGTCATGATGACAGCAGAATTTAAGTCTCTCGTACTGACCCTGTGACCCTGAAGTAATAATTTTGGAGATTTTTTTTCCCAAGCCTGTAGCTCGCACTGATTAACAGAGCAAAGACTTCACTGCTCTGCTTTGGTTCAGATGTTGTGTCTGCTCCGTTTGCTTCTCGCTCTAAACATAAGATAAGTAAACTTAAGAGGCTCTGTATTATGTAGAGCTGAGTACACATCAGAACAGAGTGCAAACACAATGATAATGATAACGATTATGGTGGTGTGACCTTTGAACCGTCACCATATGGGTGGCTCTGTGTCTCTTGCAGTCAGGGAGCTCTGTGGACGAGGTGCTGTTGGACTGTCTCGCAGCACTGCTGGCCTGTTTGAAGCATATACACTTCTACTTCCAGGTCATCCCTCCCTCTCCCCCCTGACCTTTGATTTCACACTACACCATGTCCCCTGCTCGTGTGTCTCACTGCACCTCCTCCAGCTCCCTTTTGGTGCGTTTCCTCTACATGGTACAGTATGGTTCGGTGCGGTTCACTTTTGGAGGGTTTTCCACTGGGTACAGCACCTGGTACTTTTTTGAGTACCTCCTCGGTTGAGGTTCCAAGTGAACCGTGATGTGACGTGTAAACTCTGCTGATCACTGATTGGCCGGAGAGAATCGTCACTGAACTTGCAACACGAGACACAACAGAACCGCTAGATTTAAATCAGCACAGCCAACGAAGGATCGAACGCAACTGTTTTGAATGAGCGCACCTTTTTTTTTAAACAACCAAAAAATGGCTGTTTCGTTGTCTGTTGAGGAAGTACAGACGTCCCTCTCGTTGGTAGCCGAGGAGTGGATCCAGCTAGAGCTTGATGGGGCAACGCGGATTGAAAAATTTTTTCAGGAGTCACGGCAGTCGAGGCGGCGCAACTATAACGACATGTGAATAATCCCGCCCACTCTAAAGCGGTACTAAACTGCAGTGGAAATGCAATCCGAGCCGTGCTGTGCCGTACTGAGCCATGCTGAGCCGAGTTGTACCACACAGTGGAAAAGCGCCATTTGAGAAGCCCATCAAAGGCAGCACTGTAGTAGCTATTCTAAACCTTCACGTATCAGTAGAAAGCTAAGCCTTTTTGTGCACTGATCTGAGACAGATCATCATAATTATGCGCAAGGTTGATCGTGCTGCTTTCCCCCCCCACCCCCACCCCCCCCAAGACATGCATCAATTAAAGGTTCACCCAAAAATGAAAATGTTGTCATTAATTACTCACCCTCATGTCGTTCCAAACCCGTAAGACCTTTGTTCATCTTCGTAACACAAATTAAGATATTTTTGATGAAATCCGAGAGCTTTCTGACCCTGCATAGACAGTAACGCAAATGAAATGTTCAAAGCCCAGAAAAGTACTAAGGACATTGATACAATAGTCCATGTGACATCAGTGGTTCACCCTTAATTTTATGAAGCTACGAGAATGCTTTTTGAGTGCAAAAAACAAAAATAACTTCATTCTTGGTACTCTCATGAACAGGCGTTGGAAGACTGACTATTTTCTTAATTAATGCTGTTCAGTTGCTTTGACACAATCTGTATTGTTAAAAGCGCTATATAAATAAAGGTGACTTGACATGGAAGAGAAAAACATTGTTATTTTTGTTTTCTTAATGCAGAAAAAGTATTCCCATAGCTTCATAAAATTATGGATGAACCGCTGATGTCACATGGACTATGTTAACTATGTCCTTACTACCTTTCTGGGTAGTCTTTGAACGTGGTAGTTCCCTTGCTGTCTATACAGGGTCAGAAAGCTCTCTGATTTCATCAAAAATATCTTCACTTGTGTTCCGAAGATGAACGAAGGTCTTATGGATAGTGTTGTCAAAAATACCGACTTTGGTACCAGTCAGTACTGAAATTATAAAAAGTCCATTTCCTACCAATATTTGACCGCTTACACAGAAGCACACGGAGTGTTTGTAAGCCACGTCTGGCAGCGGATTCGTCTGTGCAGATATAGTAGGGATCCGCTGACAGACGTGGCTTTCAAACACTCCTGTGTGCTTCTGTGTGAGCTATTGGTGAAGAGATGATCATTGTTGCCAATCACAGTCATATATGTTGACCGTTTGAACACAGTGGCAAATCAGCAGTTTAAGAATCGACTCATTTACAGCTCTCAAATGTAAATGAAATAAATTTCAGTACCGACTAGTACTTTTGACAACACTACTTACGGGTTTGGAACGACATGAGGGTGAGTAATTAATGACAGAATTTTTATTTTTGGGTGAACTGTCTTTAATTTACAAAATTTTATGCATGAACCTGGACAATAAGCTTTTTTTTATACATCCTTTGAAATCTCTTAGCAGCCATTACAGAATTTTTTTGCGTCATTTTATATTTACATTCTAGTCACTTGAGGAGAACATTTATTTTGAGTAGTTTCTGGACTTTCAGGTTTTTTTTTAATAGAGTAGCTAGCTGTAAATTCCTTTATACCGGTTTGAGACACATAGTAATGCAGTTATCTGTCTTTATTTCCATTGGCTAGAATTTTAGCATTTATTTAATTAGTTGGTTAGTTGGATACTGAACAATTGATTTTGGAATTCAAACATTCTTCAGAGATTGACAAATATGCAGCAGTGGATATAATCTAAATAGTTTTAGTTCACATTATTTAATTTTTAAAATAATTTTATAGGTTCATGTCATTTAGTTACATTGATCTTCTTGTGATCAAGTAAATTCTATACAGGCTTTCCCGGCAAAAATGACATTTGCTAACAGAAGCAAATCTTACGTTTTCAGTGTGTGGATTTACAAATGCATTAAAAAGTGCATGTCTGGTTCATGAAATCTAAGCACTCACACCCTTTTACACTTGGTTTGGTGTGTGTATATGTGTGTTTTACAATTGAATGGCTAACTCTCTCTGTCTTTCTATAGTCTGTCTGTTACCAAACCGCTTGCAGTGATCTTTCTTGATTGTATAATTCGATGTGTCAATTGTGCTTATGTGGCATTCAACATTGAACAGAAATGTTCATAAGTAATAAGTATATGTTATCAACAGATCTGTCAGTTTAATATAAAAAAAATATATATATGACTCCTTTACCATATCCTTATGGTGTTTCCCCAAAGAGCTTGCATATTGGTGGAATGGTCTGGCATTACATTGGTCTGCTGAAACAGTCTGTTATTTCCTCTCTTGTGACTTCTGTGGTTCATGTGACATTACCCAGCAGGCATTGCAGCCTGCCATTATAAAAGCAATCGCTATGCAGTTTGCACCATGTACATACAAGTGTACAATTTACGCATACAGTATTGAAATATAAATGCGTTGAGTTTGTTGTCAGTCAATTGTTACGTTAGTGAGACATTTGCCAGCCATTCATGAACATAATAAATGGTTACATGAATCATAGTCAAGCACACAAAGTGTAAGTATATGCTGTGTACTCTTTTTACATTTTCTATTTTAAAAAATGAAAACGTTTAATGATAGCAGAAAGTATCAAATAGTCTGGAAAGGACGATCTAATTTTTTCAATATTTTAAGATGATCACCTATAAGCTGTAGTCAGAAATATGATTCCTGTATATAAATAAATAGAGACTGTGACAGACTTCGAACAGATTGTCCAGACAGCACTTGCAGGGCACAGCTGTGAACATGTCTGAGTGTGATAGAGAGCGCAAACAGAGCCCCGTTGCCCCCTATACTCCCCCTTACCTGTCCTCCAATATCCCATCATGCATTGCAGGAGCTGAGAGAAATCCACAACAAACAACAGAGGCAGAAACAAAAGGAGCTGGAGGCTGATATCACCCAGCCGTCGCACGACAGGAAGTCCACAGAATTACAAGACTCTAGGTATTTTATGTCCTTCCATGGCTATTCTTTGCAGAAAAAATTTTTATTTGACTCTTTTAACAGGCATTCATTTTGTCCCTCAGGTTGTCAGGGACAGAAGATGGCATGTCTCCTGCATGGAGAGATGATGGGCTGGGTAACGCTCCCACTCCTCCTGCGACTCAGGCTTGGATAAGCCAAGTGAGTGAAGAGGAGAACCACAGCAGAGCCGAAGTACAGGATAACCTCTCCAAACTCTTCACACAGCATCCGCATTCTGGAAAACTACAGACTCGGTCCCCCTGGTCTATGGCAGGTGAGACAAAGATGCTTGTTGAACCAGACAGACATGAATTGGACTGTTGGGCAGCTGCTCTTTGGTTGTTTATTTATATTGAGACATGTTAAAGGCAGAGTGAGTGATTTTTCAAAAACACTTTAAAAACTGATTCGGGCCGAATCGCAAAACAAACTTGTAGCCAATCAGCAATAAGGGGCATGTCTACTCGTGATGTGGAGGAGAGCGCGTTCAGTGCATGGGATGGACATTAGCCGAGCCAGCGACCGAAAGATAGAAATGGCGGATAAAAAACAAAAGAGGAAAACGTCTGCGGAACGATAAGGCAAGAAGTAGGACCCATGTAAATATCGGATCAGCTTTCCAGCGCTGGAGAGAACTCAAGGAGCGGAGGCCTGCGATCGGACGCCGAGGTTGCTTTGTTTCTTCTCAACACCGTGAGTAGCAGTAACACCGTGAGTAACACCGTGTCTACAACAGCTAAAGTCTGCCTACACTGGACGCGATCAAACGACAAAATTGAAATCGCATCATAAGACCCCTTTAAGTTCACCCTAAATGGCATAACTCATAACTTTTGTGTTTCTGATATAGATAAGATTCCAGTGTCTGACTTTAATCAGGAGAAGGTAAAGGTGGTCTACTATAGATCACTGTATCCCTTTGATGCCCGCAGTCATGATGAAATCACCATCCATCCTGGAGATATAGTGATGGTAAGCAGTTTTTAACATTCTTGAGCAGCAAATAGGCATGTTAAAATGATTTCTGAAGGATCACGTGACACTGAAGACTGGAGTAATGATGCTGAAATTTAGCTTTGCCATGACTGGAATAAATTACATAAAAAATATTACAATAGAAAACAGTTAATGTAAAATGTGATAATATTTGACAACATTGCTGTTTTTACTGTAGTTTAATAAAATAAATGCTGTCTTGGTGTGTGTAAATTACTTCTTTTAAAAAAACAATTAAAAAATCTTACCAATCTACACTTTTGAATGTATCCACAATTATTTAATTTTATGTTTTTTTATATTATTATTATTATCATTTGCATTTTGCATATAATTACTCTGTTGTTTACTGTTATACTAAGGAATAGTTTCAGCCCTACAGTGTGTGCTTTTATTTTATGATTAGGCTGCCATTAAAGTTTTAAAGTAGGTTAATTGTATGATGTGCTGATTAATTAATCTAATAAATCGCAAATTAATCACATAACTTTTGGTTGAGAAATTACCCCCAAAGATAAAGTCAGTATTGTGTTAAATGAGAAAAGCATTATTAGACATTACAAAAGTAGCTTTAGAAAGAAATACATTGCATGTAATAATGTAAGATGACGTCTCGGTCTGTGCCAGGGTGGGTGTATTAAATGCTTTAATAATTTTAGCATGTTATTTGTTTGAAAATGAACTGCACCAAGTTAACGCGTTAAATCAACAGCCATAGTTCTGATGTGTGCTTGCCAGAGAGTGTGATTGTCTTTGCTTTGTGTGAGAGAGTATAGCCTATATGTGTGCTGCTAGTTTGTACATTTACTGACCTCTGACCCTGCCTCTATGCTCCCTTTGCTCTCTCTGCCTGAAGGTGAAGGGAGAGTGGGTAAGTCGAAGATTCTGCTCCTTGTGCACTTTTATTCATTTCTAGTTTGTCTTTGATGTTCTCTGTTTTGGTCAACTGTCACTGAGCTGAAGCAGACCTTGTACAGAGATCATAATATGTGGCTACATGTCTGTGTCTGTTGTTGAGTCTTTTGCCAGATTTCAGAGGCTTTGCTGCGTTTGCCATTAGATCACTCAGAGATAATGCCTCTGGGATGCCATGACCATTTAATCCATTTCCTGTATTAAATCAATTAAATGAGTCCTTGGTTTCATCACATACAGGCACAGTGCTCTGTATATTCATGTTTTTCTGATGTTTATTAAGATGCTGTGGTTCCCTGTGGTTCTTTATCACCCAATTATTTGTGATTTATTGTTTTGTCACATCCTGTTTTTATGTCTCTCATTTGCTTTCTCTTGTGTTTCTGTTCTGTCAGGTGGATGAGTCTCAGACAGGTGAGCCTGGATGGTTAGGAGGAGAGATTAAAGGGAAGACTGGCTGGTTCCCTGCCAATTATATCATAAGACCCCTTTAAGTTCACCCTAAATGGCATAACTCATAACTTTTGTGTTTCTGATATAGATAAGATTCCAGTGTCTGACTTTAATCAGGAGAAGGTAAAGGTGGTCTACTATAGATCACTGTATCCCTTTGATGCCCGCAGTCATGATGAAATCACCATCCATCCTGGAGATATAGTGATGGTAAGCAGTTTTTAACATTCTTGAGCAGCAAATAGGCATGTTAAAATGATTTCTGAAGGATCACGTGACACTGAAGACTGGAGTAATGATGCTGAAATTTAGCTTTGCCATGACTGGAATAAATTACATAAAAAATATTACAATAGAAAACAGTTAATGTAAAATGTGATAATATTTGACAACATTGCTGTTTTTACTGTAGTTTAATAAAATAAATGCTGTCTTGGTGTGTGTAAATTACTTCTTTTAAAAAAACAATTAAAAAATCTTACCAATCTACACTTTTGAATGTATCCACAATTATTTAATTTTATGTTTTTTTATATTATTATTATTATCATTTGCATTTTGCATATAATTACTCTGTTGTTTACTGTTATACTAAGGAATAGTTTCAGCCCTACAGTGTGTGCTTTTATTTTATGATTAGGCTGCCATTAAAGTTTTAAAGTAGGTTAATTGTATGATGTGCTGATTAATTAATCTAATAAATCGCAAATTAATCACATAACTTTTGGTTGAGAAATTACCCCCAAAGATAAAGTCAGTATTGTGTTAAATGAGAAAAGCATTATTAGACATTACAAAAGTAGCTTTAGAAAGAAATACATTGCATGTAATAATGTAAGATGACGTCTCGGTCTGTGCCAGGGTGGGTGTATTAAATGCTTTAATAATTTTAGCATGTTATTTGTTTGAAAATGAACTGCACCAAGTTAACGCGTTAAATCAACAGCCATAGTTCTGATGTGTGCTTGCCAGAGAGTGTGATTGTCTTTGCTTTGTGTGAGAGAGTATAGCCTATATGTGTGCTGCTAGTTTGTACATTTACTGACCTCTGACCCTGCCTCTATGCTCCCTTTGCTCTCTCTGCCTGAAGGTGAAGGGAGAGTGGGTAAGTCGAAGATTCTGCTCCTTGTGCACTTTTATTCATTTCTAGTTTGTCTTTGATGTTCTCTGTTTTGGTCAACTGTCACTGAGCTGAAGCAGACCTTGTACAGAGATCATAATATGTGGCTACATGTCTGTGTCTGTTGTTGAGTCTTTTGCCAGATTTCAGAGGCTTTGCTGCGTTTGCCATTAGATCACTCAGAGATAATGCCTCTGGGATGCCATGACCATTTAATCCATTTCCTGTATTAAATCAATTAAATGAGTCCTTGGTTTCATCACATACAGGCACAGTGCTCTGTATATTCATGTTTTTCTGATGTTTATTAAGATGCTGTGGTTCCCTGTGGTTCTTTATCACCCAATTATTTGTGATTTATTGTTTTGTCACATCCTGTTTTTATGTCTCTCATTTGCTTTCTCTTGTGTTTCTGTTCTGTCAGGTGGATGAGTCTCAGACAGGTGAGCCTGGATGGTTAGGAGGAGAGATTAAAGGGAAGACTGGCTGGTTCCCTGCCAATTATGCAGAGAAGATTCCAGAATCTGAAGTTCCTCTTAGTTTGAGAGCTAGCACTACTTCTAGTTCTGCCCCTAAATTGGGTTCCCATATGTCGTCAACAACCACAGCCGCACCCTTGCAATCAGTCTCCACAGAGTCTGCATCGATAGCCCCACCCTCCTCAGCCCCTGCCCCTCCAGGCCCTGCCTCCTCCTCTTCCTCAACATCTAGTAACTGGGCAGATTTCAGCACTACGTAAGTAATTTGTCCAGTTAAAAAAAATTTACTAGTAAAGACATTTGCAGATTTATTTTTTTTCAGTTCAGTTGTATCTGCATCCGTTTTGATTCTGTGCTCTTGTGACTTTAATTCAGATGGCCAACTAATTCTGTTGTGGAGAAGCAGGACAATGATGGATGGGATGCATGGCCGACCCAGCCCACTCAGCCGTCCCTGTCAGTGCCCAGTGGAGGGCAGATCAGGCAGCGCTCTGCTTTCACCCCAGCCACGCTTTCCGGCTCCTCACCCTCACCTGTGCTTGGCCAGGTACATATACTCTCTAAAAAACTGCCCCATCCACATTAATGAATTTTTGCATTAGATTTCTTATATTTTCTTAACTACTTATTGAATACATACATGCATTTTAAATTAATCATTCAAACCCAGAAATTATAATTGACTGAGTCTCAGACCATTCAGGATGTAGATGAGTTTGTTTCTATATCAGAAATGTAGCATTACATCACTTGCACACCAGTGGATCCACTGCAGTGAATGGGTACAGTCAGAATGAGAGTCCAAACAGCTGATAAAAACATCGCAATAATCCACATGACTCCAGTCCATAAGTTAATGTTTTATGAAGCGAAAAGCTGTGTTTGTAATAAACAAATCCATCATTAAGGCTTTTTAAACCATTGCTTCTGGCCAAAATACAAGTCAGTCTTATTGATGGATTTGTTTGTTACAGTTTTTGTTTCACAAGACATTAATTGATGGACTGGAGTCATGTGGGTCACTTGTGGTTTATTGTGATGTTTTATCAGCTGTTTGGTCTCTCATTCTGACGGCACCCATTCAGTGGATTCATTGGTGAGCAATTGATATAATGCTACATTTCTCCAAATATGTTCAGATGAAGAAACAAACTCATCTACATCTTGAATGGCCTGAGGGTAAAATTAAGCAAATTTTCTAGCAAATGAACTATTGCGTTAAAGTTTATAAGGCCTATTTCTTTCAGGCTGTTACTTTGTTGCTGCATATGAAAAGCATCATGGCATTGTTCATCATTTCCTTAAATGGTCGTTACGTTTAGGTGCTAAGATCTTGTGAGTGCATTGCTGCTGATCTTTTTTTTTTAGTTTCATTTTTGAAAACTCTTGCTGTCGGTCTTGTTTCCAGGGTGAAAAGGTGGAGGGTCTGCAGGCACAGGCTTTGTATCCATGGAGAGCCAAGAAAGACAATCACCTAAACTTTAACAAGAATGACGTGATCACCGTCCTGGAGCAGCAGGATATGTGGTGGTTTGGGGAGGTGCAAGGGCAGAGAGGATGGTTCCCCAAGTCTTACGTCAAACTCATCTCTGGGCCCGTCCGGAAATCTATGAGGTGTGTATCTTGGCGATATATCGTTACCATATTGGTTCTTGGCTAATATTGGTGATTTTTATTAGATGTTAGCATATTGAAATGTTCATTTTTGTTTTTGTCAATGCATCTGTGCAAAATAGCACGCATTTATAACATTATATTTGTAATATGTTATAATAAATGTTTATCACTTTTCGAGCATAATATAGTAATAAACTCAACAATTGTAACCCCATTATGAAGTACCAGTTTTATTACAAAAAGTGATATTGAACACAGTTAGGCGTTTCATCCAGACTATGATTTTTGAGTTTCAGTATTGAATCCGGCTCTTCAGACAGCCCTCCCAGTGTTAAGAGACCCAGCCCATCTCCAAATAAACCCACAGATCTCGGAGAAGGTCAGATTACCAGCGACAGCTCGATGGATCGTGCATTTCTCCCTCTTTCCTTAATCATTTTGTATCTGAAAGTCTTTGTATGATTTTGTATAATCACAGAGTATGTGGCCATGTATACATATGAAAGCAGTGAGCAGGGTGACTTGACCTTCCAGCAAGGTGATGTCATCACGGTCACAAAGAAAGAAGGAGATTGGTGGACTGGGACTGTGGGCGGGAAGACTGGAGTCTTCCCCTCAAATTATGTCAAGCCTAAAGAATCCGAGGTACTTTTGATATAATTTGGATGAAAAAAATTGTTATTGTAGTCAAATAAGGAACCTTTTCAACCAGAAACAAATCATAACAATAACATTCTTTACACTTTTTTTTTAGGGTTTGGGATCTGCTGGAAAAACAGGAAGTTTAGGGAAGAAACCAGGTGGGTGCTGATGTCCTCATGATTTAACTCTGTCATAAATCTTGTACCATGTAACTTTTATGTTGGCTTAGTTAATGTTTGAGTTTTAGGTGGGAAAAAACAGCTTTAAGCAGCAGTTTTGTGGCCTTCATAATTACACCATAACAGTATTTTACTGGTCAATGGTTCTCTACTCTAGTTTTTTCTGCTTTTACCTGTGTTTTTCTTCTGTGTTCAGAGATTGCCCAAGTGATCGCTCCGTATGCAGCCACCGGGGCAGAGCAGCTCACTTTAGCACCAGGCCAGCTCATTCTTATTCGAAAGAAAAACCCAGGAGGATGGTGGGAAGGAGAACTTCAGGTCTGAATAACACAGATGCTATTAAATACACCCACACTTTCTACCACAATAACACAAACCATAAACATTTAATAGAATCTTTAGTTATAGAAGCAAAATATATTTGGTGCTTTGTAATGTTACATCTGCTTATTGTGCTCAGATTTACTTATTTTAATTTATGACATGATATGGTGAATGCCAGTGAGATGTTGTTCCTCATAAATTAGATTTCTAAATGTTTACATCAGATTCGTTTTAATGGCCCACTGCTGTTGCTTTCTCCAGGCAAGAGGAAAGAAGCGTCAGATTGGCTGGTTTCCAGCTAATTATGTAAAATTATTGAGCCCCAGCACCAGTAAGACCACACCCACAGAGCCCAACCCACCCAAGCTGCCAACACCCAATGCAGGTACATGTAACTTATTGTGCGAGAAACTGGTTTCTCTTAGCACAGATGAAATGTTGACTTTTGTACTTTGCTCTTTTTATAATTAACACGTTTAAGCATTTAAGTATGTCAAGTTTGAGCATGTTGCTTCTTGTCATTTAGTACAGGCTAGGTTACTTGTATAGTGCTGCCTACACACCATCATCAGCTCTGTTTTTCATAGTATTTGCATGTCCTCATGGTTGATAAATAAAGGCGATCTACCAAATAGACTAAAGCAAATACTCCAGTAATCAGGAATAAATGTATTATATTATATTATTCAAGAATAAATATAGAAATAGAGATTCTGAAATTAATTTGTCAGTAGTTGGAAAATATGTGAAGATGAACTACAGTTGGACAAAAACACATTTTACATGTGCGTTTGTGTTTTCCCTCCAAAGTGTGCCAGGTGATTGGCATGTATGATTACACGGCTCAAAACGATGATGAGCTGCCTTTCGGGAAGGGCCAAATCATCAATGTTTTGAGCAGAGAGGATCCTGATTGGTGGAAGGGAGAGCTGAATGGTTCCACTGGCCTTTTCCCATCAAACTACGTTAAGCTGACCACCGACACAGACCCCAGCCAACAATGTGAGTCCAGAACGTTTTCCTGTATCTTATACATGCACTCACACTGATCCTCTCTCTGTCCTGCTCGAAGAACTTAGAAATAACAAATCAATTCTGAAATCCTTTGAGAGACAATTGGCTTGAAGCGTCACCAATAACATCCAGTTAAATGGACTGTGCCAACACAGTCATTTCTTTCAAATCTTTGAGGACCTTCTCAAAATTAGTTTATGTCCTCACGATGTGGTGAGTTATAGAGCGTCCATTGTCCACACCGAAGCCTCTCCTCTTCCTGTTTCCAGTCAACCTCTCACCTCATGTTGTAGAGCATTTAGTAGACTCTCATCTCTCTTTCTCTCTGTGCCTGCATGCCGGTGTCCTTGTCATTGTGGCGTCCTGTGAAAAGTGTCTTGCAGAGTTCATTTAGTTCTCCTAGCTCGTAAAGATTTTGCACATTGTGGTTTTTCTTTTCTTTTCTTTCCTTTTGGATTTAGATTTTTTATTTTTCCCCCTTTTTTTTTTGGCTTATGTGCTGTGTTTTCCTCTTTCTAGGACTCTTATGTTGCCCATATCCCACTCAGCCTTGAAAGTCCTTTTTTTCTGCTTGTTAGAAAGCAAACAAAGCATGGCATTAATTTGTACTCCTACAATATTGTACTGGCAACACACAAACTGTTTTTTTAATTTTTTTTTATCTGCCTCATAACAGTGTTGTAATTTTAATGCTGAGAAACAAGACATGAAATGATGTCTGTGTGGTTCTTTATTGGTTCCACAGTGTGAAAGTATTTGAGGTTGCTGCTTTATTATTGGCTGGATGGACTGTTCATCATGTCCGTGATCAGTCTCTTGCAAAGTTTTTGATTTTGTTTTTATTTTAAGTGAACATACCCATCCTCAGAATCCAGAAGCACAACTGCTTCCTTCCCATTCAGTACTCTGTCATAAAATGCATTTGTTCTGAATATCTCACCAAAATGTCCAAAACATTAACCGTTGTACTTGACTATTAAAGCATTTTATCAAAATAAAATGAATGTACAGTTAAAAACTCAACAACATATAACAATTCCTAGCTTTAAACAACGTGTCATACCACCTTTATAAAAAATGTGTAACCATTAAAGAACTTCATGGCAACTGCAGACTGGCTTTATTTATTTATTTATTTTCAATCTGCTACCAGATGAAGCATTTGTGTCAGTATCACATGCGTAATGTTTTTGAATGCACAATAATAATTCATTCATGAAGTAAATGAACATTTAGTTACACAGCTGTCTGGAATAATTGATTCTGATTGGGCAATCGCAGCATTCTGCAGTCAAATATTTTTGTATAGTTGAGCGTGTTCCTACAATAACTGCTAGTTATGCCTCGTATCACCCCGAGTGAAGATGATTGGTGACATCCTGACGGCTCAGCTTCCTCACATGCAGCCGTACATCCGCTTCTGCAGCTGCCAGCTCAACGGCGCCACCCTCATTCAGCAGAAAACAGACGAGGTGCCTGAATTCAAAGAGTTTGTTAAGGTGAGACTATGGCTTAATGCTTAATAAGTTTTTTTATTAAAATGTCCAGGTTGTGGTATTGTTTGCAGATTTTAATTGTAATAAGTCATTTTTTAATTGTTTTAACAATTTTTATATATTTTTAAGAAAAACCACAATGTTTATTGATTGTTAATTCATAATTGAGTCTGCTTATTTTATTTCTATCTGTATTGTATAATCTGCATTGTATAAAGGGCTATAGAAATTGACTTGAAGTGACTTGCGTAGTTGATATTTTATGTGTTTGCATGTTTTACAGCGGTTGGCGATGGACCCTCGCTGTAAGGGAATGCCCCTGTCCAGCTTCCTCCTCAAACCCATGCAGAGAGTCACCCGATACCCCCTCATCATCAAAAACGTACGTTGATAATCAACTATTTCCCAACTACTGTATGAAGAACCAGTGACACACTGAAAACTAAACTTTATGTGCTAAAAAGCCAATAAAGAAGCAATGTATTCATCACCATCTGTACTCTTCTACTTTGACATCACTTCCCTTTGACTTTTTGTATCTGGACCCATGGTCTCGCGTTTCTTCTCCTTCCATGCACAGATTTTAGAGAACACTCCAGAAAGCCACCCGGACCACAGTCACCTGCGGCTGGCTCTGGAGAAGGCTGAAGAGCTGTGCTCGCAAGTCAACGAAGGCGTGCGAGAGAAAGAAAACTCAGACCGGCTGGAGTGGATCCAGGCACATGTGCAGTGTGAGGGGCTGTCAGAGGTACCATAACACAAACCTGGTGCATAAACAGTCCACAGACTTGTTTTCACTGGATTGTATTTAATTAGCTTTTTAGAGACTATTTTCATATGC
Source organism: Sinocyclocheilus grahami (assembly GCF_001515645.1). Taxonomy (NCBI): domain Eukaryota; kingdom Metazoa; phylum Chordata; class Actinopteri; order Cypriniformes; family Cyprinidae; genus Sinocyclocheilus; species Sinocyclocheilus grahami. The sequence goes on from NW_015505929.1 coordinate 189,542, forward strand.
ACCATTTAAAAAAAAACATTTTTCATTAAACTAAAGAATCATTCAAAACTTTGAGGTCCGATTGATTTTTTGCTTTGTTTTTTAAAGTCTCTTATGCTTACTAAAGCTGCATTTATTTAATCAAAAATACAGTAAAAACAGTAATATTGTGAAATGTTATTACAATGTAAAATAACTATTTTCTATTAGAATATTGAAATGTACAAATGTAATGCATTCCTTTGATGCAAAGCTGAATTTTCAGCATCATTACTGCAGTCTTCAGTGTCACATGATCCTTCAGAAATCATCACGGTTGAAAACAGTTGTGCCGAATTATAGTTTTGTGGAAGCATTTTTAAGAATTCTTTGATGAATAGAATGTTTAAAAGAACAGCATTTATTTTGAATAGAAATCTTTTGTAACATTAAATCTTTTGTCACAATTGAATGTATCTTAGAATAAAACTATTAATTTCTTTAAAAAAAAAAACTTACTGACCCTCAAACTTTTGAACAGTACTGTGTATTTGTCAAGTTGTTATGATGATAATATAGATTAAATCTCTGTAATAAAGGTTGGTCTGTAATGAGTTTTCCCTCAATAAACTCTTAATTTGCTGCTTGTTAATAGTTATTAAGGTAGTTGTTAAAGTCCCCATGAAATCAAAATTAACGTTTTTTGGGTGTTAGTATAAATATGTTAGTCTTAAGGTTATCTATAAGGCAGTGTGCTCCAAAACAGTGACAAAATTCGCATTTAGAAGATATAAGCATTCAAAGCTTGCAGTTCGTCACTTCCGGCAAAACGGCTCAACGATTTTTTTGACGTCACATCGTACTTCAGCTTCTCATCAAACTTTCTGTCCAATCAAATGCTCTCTAGAATCC